>NC_057891.1:0-128710 GCF_019740435.1 Gambusia affinis | reverse complement strand
ACCCTATGAATCTTGAAGGGATCAGACATCAAACTATTTGTGTTAACTGAGGCTGTTGGGTCTGAATAAAAGCTTTTAACCAGATTGATAAAATTTGGCCCCAGACCGAATTTATGTAACACCTTCACCCTTCATAAAGTCCAGCTTGATGTGTGCAACTGCTCCTCACCAAAGTGCTTTCTGGACACCTGGAGCCTTTTTTCATTCAGCGTCATCAACAGAAAGCGAAAAAGGCAATAATTAAAATGACGTGGATAGTTTTAATTTATCGTACGATTAATTGATTTATCATTTATAGTGACAGGCCTAATAATGACTAAAGTATAAAGTATGAACGATTTTATTAGATTAGTAGAGAAAACAAACCTCAGAATCTTCACTTTACTGACTGAACTCTCCAGGATCTCAACCAGAGGCTTCAGATCAGATTCTCCACTTTTATTTATGAAGATCTGATTTATTTCCACTTCAGTCAGATCTGGGTTGGACTTCAGCGCTGAGGCCAAAACTTCACATTCATCCTTTCGGAGCCTCAAGCCACCAAGTCTGTGATTAGAGAAGAAATAAATTCAGTTCTAATGAAATCAATCTGGATCAATAACAGAATAAAATATGATAACAGTGATGTCATCATCTGATCAACATCTGATCTTCAATTTACTGAGTTTGACCCCACAGAGAATCAGTTCAGTTCCTGGTTAAAGTCCAGGTTCTGGTTCTGGTTCTGGTCCAGGCTTCATGTCCTCAGACCTTCAGCTGCAGTCAGATGTTGAAGATCTTCTATCATCTGTGAAGGAAAGTTCAGTTTTCTCTGCAGCATCTGATGGAGCTGCAGCATCAGAGCCTCAAAGGAGCTGCAGCAGCTGATGAAGAGGCTGACTGAGCTGAATGAAGGAAACTACTGGAGATGATGGAGAGGAGGAGGAACTGCTCACAGCTCGGACTTGGACTAGACCCTTTGGCTCCTTGAGATCTTCCACCAGGCAGGAAGTGAGTTAGAAATGCAGTGAGCAGAGCAGGAAGTCCAGCCTGCTGTGGACCTCTGGCATCTCTGGGTTTGTTTAGCCAATATCTGCTGCAGCATCTAGAATCATCATCATCATTAATAATAGTAGGATATTCTATAGAAACAAAGTTCCCAGCAGCAGGTTATTAAATGCTGCCACAGAGGAAACTGGGAGCAGAAACCAAACACATGATGCTCCCAGTTCTGTCTCCGTTCATCTGCTGGATTTGATGCTTTAACAAAGTAGAAAGTGGACAGTCGTCAACCTGCTGCAGCTAAAAGCTTCAGTTTGTTCTGGTCGTCCTGCAGAGCAGCAGCAGAACCGGTCCTGCTGCTGCTTCAGGTCTGAACCTCTCAGACTGTTGATCTGAGAGGAACTGGGACAAACTGGTTGGAAGAGGGAACCGTGTCTCTGCAGTGGTCTGTCCATCGTCTCAGAGGAACAAAGGTTTGGATGTCAGAAGAAATTGTTGCTAAACTCCTGAAGAGCTGAAGACCAAAACCCCTGGAGGAGACGGAGCGTTTGGGTCCAGCAGCATTTTCATGGTGAAGCAGTGAAAGTTCTCCAGTAACTAGAAGAGGCTGGGATGTCTAAAGAGTTGAAGCTCATGTCTCTCCAGGTCTTCATGGAGGACAGCTAACAGCTTCAACAAAGGCTGCAGATGAAGAGTTGATGAGGAAAATGGTTCCAGCTCTGGAAGCTCAGAGTTCTCAGAGCTTTGGGAGGATCTGACAGAAACCAGAACTTTTTCTGGACCAGACAACAATCAACACATTTTGGTCTCATTTACAAACTCAGAGGAAACTAGTGGGAGGAGGAAGAGGTGAGGATGATGATGGAATGAAGAAGATCAACACTGTTCACAAAGTTTCTAATTAATGCAACGGTTTATTTTAATGGTTCAACTTTTTATTAAACCTAAATAATTATTTTATAAAAACAGTCAAAGATCCTAAAAGGTGAATTATGGAGTAGCGGCTCAATGAATGAAGAGAAGATTAAAGTTAAAAAGTCTCTCTGGTTGATTGGATCTTTAAGAGAAAACAGATTTTCTAGAGTTCTGAAGGTTTTTATTCATTTCAACATGAAAAGTGATAAAAAGTTAAATATTTTTAAAATGATCAAAATGTGTAAAAACCAGAAGCTGCAGCTGTCCTGGATGATCTGAATGTTTAGATGTTTGAATGGATGAAATAGTCCAGAGGATGAAGGAAGAAGTTAAAGACCAAAAACATCCAGAAGCAACTTGAAGAAGAAGAAGAAACAGGAGGACAATATTGCTGAATCAGCATTCACACAATGAAAACATCTGGACTCACCGAGCCTTTCTGCAGTTCCTCACAGCTGGAACCAGTCTCTGTCGTCCTGATTCTGATGTGTTGTACTTCTCCAGGTCCAACTCATCCAGAACCTCTGACATCTGCAGCATGAAGGCCAGAGCTGAACAGTCAGTATCTGAGAGCTTCTTCCCTGAATCCAGCAGCCGTTGGATCTCCTGATAAAATGAGAGATCGTTCATCTCCATCAGACAGTAGAAGATGTTGATGTTTCTGTCAGGAGAGATTCTATCAGTGTTCATCTCCTTCAGGTTGGTGATGATTCTCTGGATGGTTTCTGGACTGTTCTCTCTCTGACCCAGCAGATCTTCTAAGAGGTTCTGGTTGGACTCCACAGTGAGACCATGAAGGAAGCGGACAAACAGGTCCAGGTGGCCATTTCTACTTTTGAGGGATTTCTCCATGACTTCCTCCATGAACTCATCTAGAGATGTTTCATTGTATTTTTCTCCCAGGAACGTCTGGATCACCTCTGACTTCCTGCTGGTGAAACAGTGGAGCATGTAGACTGCAGCCAGAAACTCCTGGATGCTCAGATGAACAAAGGAGTAGACGGAGATGTTGTTCACTCCTCTCTCTGTTTTAAACATTTCAGTGAAAACTCCTGAGAACAACGCAGCATCTTTGATGTTGATGTCACACTGATTGAGGTCTTTGTCATAGAAGATCAGGTTTCCCTTCAGCAGCTGATCAAAAGCCAGTCTTCCTAGAGACTCAATCAGCTTCCTGTTCTCTGGACTCCAGATAGATTTTGTCTTTTTTCCTCTATCATACTTTTCCTCCTTGATTTTCAGTTGAACCTTCAGGAACTCTATGTACATCTCAGTCAGGGTCTTGGGCAGATCTCCTCCCTCTCTGGTCTCCATCAGATTCTCCAGAACTTTAGCAGTGATCCAGCAGAAAACTGGGATGTGACACATGATGTGGAGACTTTTTGATTTCTGGATGTGGGAGATGATCCTGTTGGCCTTCTCTTCATCATCTCTGAATCTCTTCCTGAAGTATTCCTCCTTCTGGGGGTCAGTGAACCCTCTGACCTCTGTTACCATGCCAACACATTCAGCAGGGATCTGATTGGCTGCTGCAGGTCGTGTGGTTATCCAGAGGAGAGCAGAAGGAAACAGTTTCCTCCTGATGATGTTTGTCAGCAGAACATCCAGTGAGCTGGACTCTGTAACATCAGTCAGGAACGGATTGTTGTTGAAATTCAGATCAAGTCGACTTTCATCCAGACCATCAAAGATGAACAGAACCTGAAACGTTTCAAAGCTGCTGATTTCTTTGGTTTTAGTGAAGAATTTATGAATCAGTTCTAATAAACTGAACTTTTCTTCTTTCAACATATTCAGCTCTCTGAAAGTGAATGGAAATATGAAATCAATGTTCTGGTTGGTTTTGCCTTCAGCCCAGTCCAGAGTGAACTTCTGTGTTAACAGTGTTTTCCCAATGCCAGCCACTCCCATGGTCATCACTGTTCTGATTGGTTGATCTCTTCCAGGTGGGACATTAAAGATGTCTTCTCTTCTGATTGTTTCTTGTTTCCTGGATGCTGTTTCAATCTGTCTGACCTCATGTTCCTGGTTGACCTCTCTAGTTAACCCCTCTGTGATGTGGAGCTCTGTGTAGATCTGGTTCAGAACGGTTTTATTTCCATGTTCAGCGACGCCTTCAGAGAGACTCTGGAACTTCATCTTCAGAAACTCTTTAAGGTCAGGCTGATACTGAGCAACAATATCTGAAAAAACATAGAAAAACAAACAAAATTAAAACAATCGGCAATATTCTAATAAGTAACTGGACTAATAAAGTGTCCAGTTTGGTTCTTCTACATAAACTATGAAGGAAACATAATTCAATAACTAGAGGAAACCGTAATTAAAATGTTTTTTAATAACGGTTTGTAACAAAAACACACAATTTCATCATGACTTGATTTGTTTTTATAATATATTTGATAATGTATGTAGAAATTATTATTTTATGGATAAAAAGTGGAAAAAAATGCTCTTGGGGTCCCTGGTGGTCGCGGTAGGTACTGCACGCTTCACCGGTAACATGAGCTGCTGTGCAGAGTGGATCCAAACGTCCAAAGCTCCGGTCAGAAGATAAGTTGGCAAAACAATGTCTCATAAAAGGACTTATTCTTCAGGGAGAAAGAAAAGAAGATTCACCTGGTATAAATTTAATTCTTCAGCTTTTGGAGTTATGCTTAAGAGAAATTAATTTAATCAAAGAATGTCATGAATACGTGTGTAGGGCTGCACCGATTGCAGTTTTCTGGCCGATTACCAATCTTTAAAAAACCTGACCTGCCCATATTGATTTTGGCCGATAAAATTTTTTTGTCTGAAATTTTGCTAAATACAGGAAGAAAGTCAGTGAGTTGGCAACAGTGGAGTGAATATTGTTAACTGTAAACATTCAGACATGACCTGGTGGGCCGATCTGTCAGTCAAACCTCTCACTGCAGAGCAGAAGAAGATCGAGGCCAATTTTTAAAACTTTGCTGATGAAAATAAGATCAGGGGATAAGATGGGCTTCACATGTAAGTATTAGCAGATCACAATCTTCCAAAATTAAGGAAATCGGTGCCCAGAAATCGACTGGCCTATAAATGTATCCTATATTATACATGCATAAGATATAATGTAAACAGCACTGTCAGAGATGCAATAAGTTTATAGTAGGAGAGCGAATGATCTAATATTCTAACTGTTGATTGCAGTTAGTCGACATTGTTAGCAGAAACAAAGGGCCCCATGAAGGCTTGGGCCGGCCCTGGTCAGTCTACAGTCTGTAATCTTCTTTTGTCAACCACTAAAACCTTCAGGATGCAGCCCCCATTGAGTGAACTGGAAACTCAGTTCCTATCTGACTGTGAAGTGTCTGCAGTATTAGCAGTACATGATGCTTTGACCAAAGATCAGGGTGATGTTTTTGTTCAGGTAACAGTTATTTGGCAATCAGTTTGAGAACGTGTCGACGGAACATTAAAAGTCTGGACAACTCCTTAATGTCACTTTCTATTGAAACATAGAAACCTTTAGTTACACAGTGATTATTAATAAAACATAGCTGAGTTTAACTAATGTTACCTTGTATGTCACTTCTGACCCGTTACTGTTTTTAGAAGTTCAGCAGGGAGTTTGTAGCTGAGGTCGTTTTATTTCCAGGGTTTTCCCCAGAAATCCTGTTCAGCCGGTCGGGCGGGCGTCCACCATGTTTTGTATTTAAAGATGTTAATTTGACCAGAAACGTAAAAATATCACTGAATAATTATTTGTTACAGGAAAACATCACCAGTGAAATGATATTTAAAACCACAGCTATCGAGTCCTGAATACAACAAATGAAAAAAAAATATTAAAATGAATATCAATTATTTGCACTTCTGTTAAATCCAAATTAAGTCCATAAGACCCCTCAGGTCTTCAAGGGGGCACATAAATGTTACCTTGTAACCAGTGATGTCAGTAACGCGTTAATTTGTAACGCGTTACTGACGTCGGACCACTTTTTTCAGTAACGAGTAATCTAACGCGTTGCTATTTCAAATCGAGTAGTCAGACTACAGTTACTTATCAAAATCACTTTATGCTACTTTCTTTTGTTATTTAATCGTATTTCCTCTACTCGTCTTGTCGAGTGACCGACGTCTCTATGCAACAGAAATGTAAACAATGGTGGGAGATGCGCATTTTGTTGGTGGAAAAACTGGAACTATTTTGAGTTTCTGTCGCCAAGTCCGATTATTATAAACGGCTTTGGGCTTCCTTTTTTTTTTAAAGTCGCTTGCAGATTTAATGAGTGGCGGGTTGCGCCTTTTTTGGCTCGTTTTTGAACGTGAAGTTGCTCATTTGGGCTTTGAAATAAGCAGAGACTCATAATAAATCCCAGAATTTGTCCGTCATTAAGGTAGTTTTACTCAGTCTCTCCCTGCATCATTTCCCGGATGATGCGTCCCGCTGTGTCTTTGTTAATGTCAAGTTAATGTGTTACCTCTGAATGACGTCGAGCTTCGCGTTGCGCTCCAGAAAACTGCAAACATCGAGACTAATATGAACAGCGCAATAAACGTGAAAACAGCCACGAATGAACGTGTCCGGAGTTGGCAATGATTATAATGGAAACTTAACGCTATTCTAATTATTAATATTAAGATAAGTGTCACAAATCTGTGCAGCAATCTGAGCTGTGGAGCTGCAGGAGGAGCTCTGTGCGCTTTGACACCAAACACAGGGCCGTAACGCAGAATCTGAAGGTGGGGGGGAGGGGGGGGAAAGAGGGGGCCTTACAATCCTTCTTAGAGTTTTCCAGACAACAGTGGGCCACACAAATTACTCAGGTTTTTTATTTTTTTGTACTGTTTTTTCTACAATTTCCTCTTCAGTTCAACCTTATCAGTGGAGACACATTGTTGATATTACCATTATAAAATAGCTTACAATTAAGAATTGGCAAAGCTCAATGTAATTTTCACAGGAGGCGGAGCGTTGTTGTTAGCAGCTGCTGAAAGTAACTAAAAAGTTACTTTTAATGTAACTTAGTTACTTTCCAAATCAAGTAGTCAGTAATATAACTAAGTTACTTTTTCAAGGAGCAATCAGTAGTCTGATTAAAGTTACTTTTTCAAAGTAACTATGCCAACACTGCTTGTAACACAGACCATAGATATAGAAATGTAACCTTTGTTTATTGAGATTATCAATGCTGCTCAATTTGATTTAATGGTTTCAACATACAAAAATTCTAAGATTTTAAATTATTTAAAATCCTGCTGAAACCCAAATAACATTATCTGTACAAATAATCAAATTGATTCTATGAAGTGTTTTTATTTAGAGCTGATGACACATTGTGCTGCAACATGACCCTTCAGCGTAAGAGTCTTCACTTATAATTTTAAAAACAAACAAAATAAAAAGTCAAATTTATACATTTATCTTGTGTCCATTTTTTGAACAGCTTCAAATTAAATGAGGACTTTATTAAGCCCAGTTACCAAGACATAAGTTCCAGTTACAACAGCTGGATTCAGTTGAAACAACTGACCACAAAAACACTTTTAAACCTTAAATTTCCAAATATCAACTAAAGACGTGGATCTGGTTCCACAGAGACGATAGAATGAAGTTCTGATTGGAGATGTTCAGTCTCACCTGGAGCACAGCTGCTCTGATTGGCTGTCAGAGGTCCAGATCCTGTTCTGGGTTGTTTCCCATACTGGGGGCAGCTGGTCAAGACCGGATCCATCAGAACATTCTGAGACAAACCACAGCAGGATGGAGGCTCCTCCTCACCAAAGCTGCTCCTGTGAAGACATTTCTTCATCACTGAAATAGTTCACTAGCAACAGGCTGGAGCTGAAGATGTTCATGAAGGTCCACAATAAACAAGGGACCAGAAACTGGGTCAGAACAGAACCTCAGAACATCGATGATCTCTGGTTTTTAGTACTTCATTGAATTATATTTGGTATCATGACTGATGCCAGTGTTCCCAGTCTGCAAGATGCTGGGTTTCACTGCTTCAGTGGGTTTTGACAATCTGAATTGTTGCTCTTCACAAGTGTGGTTGTTTTTGTTTTCATGCAACATTTTAATCCAGATTAATTCATTCAGACTTTCATTTAAACTCTACTGATTTACTGACCAACATCCTTCATGTGCAACTTTAAATTAATAAGTAAGAAAATTAAGTTACTGTTTATTAAAACACTGAGATCAACCAGTTAATATCATTTAGATTTTATCTCTATAAAGTCACATCAATCAGTTAGAAACTGGTTTCTTACTTTCTGTCTGAGGGTCCAGGTTCATTACTGAAGTATGGAGGACGTTCTTTGGACCGATCCCTCCTCATAGATGGACTGGTGGGTCCTGGACGTTCTGCTCTGTCCTTTTTCAGATCCAGATCTTCCATCTTCTGGCCTTTTGGAGAGAGAAACCAGAACCAGTCAGTCCCAGTGATCCAGTTCCAGTAACTGTTTGGTTCTTCTCCATAAACTATGAAGGAAACATAATTCAATAACTAGAGAAAACTCAATGAAAGTTATTCCAACGTCAGTCTCAGGGCCGGCCCAAGGCAAAAGCAAACTAAGCAGCCACTTAGGGCCCCAGGGCCACCAAGGGGCCCCTCAGTGAAGCTGATTTTTTAAAAATAATGATTTCTATGTTATCACAACAACAAAAACACACAATTTCAACATGAAGTGATTTGTTTTTACAATATTTTTGATAATGTAGAAATCATTATTTTATGGACAAAAGAAAAAAAGAAATTGCTCTTGAAGCCCCCTGGTGGTCGCGGTAGGTACTGCACGCTTCACCGGTAACATGAGCTGCTGTGCAGAGTGGATCCAAACGTCCAAAGCTCCGGTCAGAAGATAAGTTGGCAAAACAATGTCTCAAAAAAGGACTTATCCTTCAGGGATGAAGAAAAGAAGATTCACCTGGTATAAATTTAATTCTTCAGCTTTTGGAGTTATGCTTAAGAGAAATTAATTCAATCAAAGAATGTCATGAATACGTGTGTAGGGCTGCACCGATTGCAGTTTTCTGACCGATTACCAATCTTTAAAAAACCTGACCTGCCCATATTGATTTTGGCCGATAACATTGTTTTTGTCTGAAATTTAGCTAAATACAGGAAGAAAGTCAGTGAGTTGGCAACAGTGGAGTGAATATTGTTAACTGTAAACATTCAGACACGACCTGGTGGGCCGATCTGTCAGTCAAACCTCTCACTGCAGAGCAGAAGAAGATCGAGGCCGATTTTTAAAACTTTGTTGACGAAATTAAAATTCAAAACCCTTTTAGAGGAGGAGAAAACAACTCTTGATAGTCCTTTAACAGTGAAAGATCTATCTGAAGCAATAGACAGCATGAATAGCGGTAAAACACCAGGTCCTGATGGGCTTCCAATAGAATTTTATAAAGCATTTAAAAATAAATTAATCCCACCACTTCTCAACATGTATGAGGAATCATATAAAGCTGGAATACTCCCAGAATCACTGAGGTTAGCTACAATAACTCTTTTGCTAAAACCAAATAAACCCCCGACTGAATGCTCCTCTGATAGAGGAATCAGTCTTATGGGATGTGATACAAAGATTTTGTGTAAAGCACTCTCTAGGAGATTAGATAAATATCTTCCCAATTTAATAATAGATGATCAACAAGGATTTATTAAAACAAGACAAGGCTACCATAATATAAGACGGGTTCTTAATGTATTGCATGAAAAACATAATTGTCAGGACACAGCGATGTTATCATTGGACGCACGTCAAGCTTTTGATAGAATAGAGTGGAACTATCTGTTTAAAGTGCTCCCCAAATATGGATTTGGTGAAACCTTTCTGAAATGGATAAGACTACTATATACTGATCCCACAGCACAAGTTTTAACCAATAATAACATGTCAAAACCTTTTAATTTACAGCGGTCAACCAGACAGGGTTGCCCCCTGTCACCACTGCTTTTTGTATTGGCAATAGAACCTCTGGCGATGGCTGTTAGAGTAAATACAGGAATATCAGGAATTAGAATTGGAGGAAGAGAACATCTCATTTCCTTGTTTGCAGATGACATCATATTTTTCATAAGTTATTTGAAGATCAGTATTCCCAATTTATTAAATCTAATACAAGAATTCGGTGAATTTTCAGGATATAAAATTAATAATTCTAAATCAGAGTTAATGTTTCTTAATGAAGATGAAAGGAGAAGTCCTATTGTGGTTACTCCATTCAAAACAACTACAAAAGGTTTTACATACTTAGGCATTAAGATCACCCCATCCCTCAATGAAATAAATGCAGCAAATTATGACTCCCTTGTGGAAAAAGTCACAGAAATGTTAAATCGCTGGTCAAATTTGCCTATATCCATGATAGGTCGAATAAATTTATTAAAAATGACAATTTTGCCCAAATTTTTGTACTATTTTCAAACACTTCCATTGCCACTGTCAGATTTATTTTATGACAGTTTGGACAAACTATTTAATCAATTTATTTGGAGTAATAGCAAAGCAAGACTCCGTCTAAAGCTACTCTATTTGCCCTATGAAAGAGGTGGACTTCAAGTCCCTAACCTCAGATGGTATTATATGGCCGCCCAATTAACATCAGCTACTCATTACTTTTGTCCAATGGCGCCTCCAGCTTGGGTAGACATTGAACAGAAATCTGTTCCAGACTTCCCCTTAAACACCTTCCTATATTCTTCGGATATAAAGACACTAAAAACACCCACAAAGAACCCTTTCTTAAAAAATACAATTATAACTTGGCATGCAGCACATAAACATGTAGGTGACCGACCAGAGCTATCACAATTTACCCCGATTTGGGGTAACGAAAGGTTCACCCCAGGAAAAAATGATGGAGGATTTAAACTATGGAAAACCAAAGGCATTCAGAAAATTAAAGACCTATATGCCAATGGCATGTTGCTTACATTTGATCAGTTATGCAAGAAGTATTTAATACCCCCAAAACATTTTTTTTAAATATTTACAACTGAAAAATTATATGTCATCAAAACTGAAACGAATAGTTGACATTCCACCCTTGACAATAATAGAAGAGGTGTGTGTTGGGGACTCAAAAGGGAAAGGTTTTCTTTCGGTGTTCTATGATTTGTTGATGCTTTCCTCCAAGGATTCAGCAATTGATAAGTTAGAGGCTTGGAGAAGAGATACTCTTGAAGATATCGATGAGGAAGACTGGAATCAGGCCTGTTTAAAAGCGCAAAAACAAACGATAAACACACGATTTAAACTTCTGCAATATAAATGGCTTATGAGAACCTATATAACCCCAGTTAGGCTTCATCACATGTCCAGTGATATTCCAGACACTTGCACTAAATGCTTATTTGAAAAAGGAACTCTTCTCCATTGTTTGTGGGAATGTCTTAAAATCCAGAAGTTTTGGAGGGAGGTTATTAGATGTTTATCTGAATTGTTTAAGGTTAAAGTTCCATTAGAGGTTAGAATCTGTGTTCTAGGAATATACCCAGTGGAATTTAAACAATCAGACTAAAACTAAATTGATCGATTACGGACTTCTTCAAGCCAGAAGATCTATTGCATTATGCTGGAGGAGCATGGACGCCCCATGCCTGGGATTGTGGAAGAAAGAAATTGCAAATTCACTTGGACTGGAAAGACTAACATACATCGCCAAGGGCAAACAGCGGGACTTTGAGAACCTCTGGGAGCCATATATGAGGATCACAGGGACTGAAGGAGCTCATTAATGGGTGTCTTAAATGGATATCTTGACTACAGTTTTTATTTTCATATTATCTTGTTTTTTTTTTGTTAGTTGTTTTTTTCTGTCATAATCTAAAGTGTTTTATATATATTATAACAAATGCAGGTTTGAAGGGTGAATGCGTGAGTGAATGCAAGTGTGTATAAGTACGTGTTTACAATGTTAAGTTAAGTTTATAGTAGGAGAGCGAATGATCTAATATTCTAACTGTTGATTGCAGTTAGTCGACATTGTTAGCAGAAACAAAGGGCCCCATGGAGGCTTGGGCCGGCCCTGGTCAGTCTACAGTCTGTAATCTTCTTTTGTCAACCACTAAAACCTTCAGGATGCAGCCCCCATTGAGTGAACTGGAAACTCAGTTCCTATCTGACTGTGAAGTGTCTGCAGTATTAGCAGTACATGATGCTTTGACCAAAGATCAGGGTGATGTTTTTGTTCAGGTAACAGTTATTTGGCAATCAGTTTGAGAACGTGTCGACGGAACATTAAAAGTCTGGACAACTCCTTAATGTCACTTTCTATTGAAACATAGAAACCTTTAGTTACACAGTGATTATTAATAAAACATAGCTGAGTTTAACTAATGTTACCTTGCATGTCACTCTGACCCGTTACTGTTTTTAGAAGCTCAGCAGGGAGTTTGTAGCTGAGGTTGTTTTATTTCCAGGGTTTTCCCCAGAAATCCTGTTCAGCCCGGCGGTCGAGGCGTCCACCATGTTTTTGTATTAAAAGATGTTAAGTTGACCAGAAACGTAAAAATATTACTGAATAATTATTTGTTACAGGACAACATCACCAGTGAAATGACATTTAAAACCACAGCTATCAAGTCCTAAAAACAACAAAAGAAAAAAAATTATTAAAATGAATATCAATTATTTGCACTTCTGTTAAATCCAAATTAAGTCCATAAGACCCCTCAGGCCTTCAAGGGGGCACATAAATGTTACCTTGTAACCAGTGATGTCAGTAACGCGTTAATTTGTAACGCGTTACTGACGTCGGACCACTTTTTTCAGTAACGAGTAATCTAACGCGTTGCTATTTCAAATCCAGTAGTCAGACTACAGTTACTTCTCAAAATCATTTTTGCGTTACTGCGTTACTATCTTCTTTTGTTATTTAATCGTATTTCCTCTACGCGTCTCGTCGAGTGACCAACGTCTCTATGCGACAGAAATGTAAACAATGGAGGGAGATGCGCATTTTGTTGGTGGAAAAACTGGAATTATTTTGAGTTTCTGTCGCCAAGTCCGATTATTATAAGCGGCTTTGGGCTTCATTTTTTTTTTTTAAAGTCGCTTGCAGATTTAATGAGTGGCGGGTTGCGCCTTTTTTGGCTCGTTTTTGAACGCGAAGTTGCTCATTTGGGTTTGGAAATAAGCAGAGACTTATAATAAATCCCAGAGTTTGTCCGTCATTAAGGTAGTTTTACTCAGTCTCTCCCTGTCCATCATTTCCCCGATGATCCGTCCCGCTGTGTCTTTGTTAATGTCAAGTTAATGTGTTACCTCTGAATGACGTCGAGCTTCGCGTTGCGCTCCAGAAAACTACAAATATCGAGACTAATATGAACAGCGCAATAAACGTGAAAACAGCCACGAATAAACGTGTCCGTAGTTTCCAATAATTATAATGGCAACTTAATTCTAATTATTAATACTAAGATAAGTGTCACAAATCTGTACAGCCATCTGAGCTGTGGAGCTGCAGGAGGAGCTCTGTGCGCTTTGACACCAAACGCAGGGCCGTAACGCAGAACCTGGAGGTGGGGTGGGGTGAGGGGGGCTTTACAATCCTTCTTAGAGTTTTCCAGACAACAGTGGACCACACAAATTACTCAGGTTTTTTATTTTTTTGTACTGTTTTTTCTACAATCTCCTCTTCAGTTCAACCTTATCAGTGGAGACACATTGTTGATGTTACCATTATAAAATAAATTACAATTAAGAATTGGCAAAGCTCAATGTAATTTTCACAGGAGGCTGAGCGTTGTTGTTAGCAGCTGCTGAAAGTAACTAAAAGTTACTTTTAGTGTAACTTAGTTACTTTCCAAAAAAAGTAGTCAGTAATATAACTAAGTTACTTTTTCAAGGAGCAATCAGTAGTCCGATTAAAGTTACTTTTTCAAAGTAACTATGCCAACACTGCTTGTAACACAGACCATAGATATAGAAATGTAACCTTTATTTATTGAGATTATCAATGCTGCTCAATTTGATTTAATGGTTTCAACATACAAAAATTCTAAGATTTTAAATTATTTAAAATCCTGCTGAAACCCAAATAACATTATCTGTACAAATAATCAAATTGATTCTATGAAGTGTTTGTTTTATTTAGAGCTGATGACACATTATGCTGCAACATGACCCTTCAGAGTAAGAGTCTTCACTTATAATT
Organism: Gambusia affinis; assembly: GCF_019740435.1. Taxonomy (NCBI): domain Eukaryota; kingdom Metazoa; phylum Chordata; class Actinopteri; order Cyprinodontiformes; family Poeciliidae; genus Gambusia; species Gambusia affinis. Next base: position 114,675 of record NC_057891.1, on the reverse strand, counting down.
TTAAAAACAAACAAAATAAAAAGTTAAATTTATACATTTATCTTGTGGCCATTTTTTGAACAGCCTCAAATTAAATGAGGACTTTATTAAGCCCAGTTACCAAGACATAAGTTCCAGTTACACCAGCTGGATTCAGTTGAAACAACTGACCACAAAAACACTTTTAAACCTTAAATTTCCAAATATCAACTAAAGACGTGGATCTGGTTCCACAGAGACGATAGAATGAAGTTCTGATTGGAGATGTTCAGTCTCACCTGGAGCACAGCTGCTCTGATTGGCTGTCAGAGGTCCAGATCCTGTTCTGGGTTGTTTCCCATACTGGGGGCAGCTGGTCAAGACCGGATCCATCAGAACATTCTGAGACAAACCACAGCAGGATGGAGGCTCCTCCTCACCAAAGCTGCTCCTGTGAAGACATTTCTTCATCACTGAAATAGTTCCCTAGCAACAGGCTGGAGCTGAAGATGTTCATGAAGATCCACAATAAAAAAGGGACCAGAAACTGGGTCAGAACAGAACCTCAGAACATCAATGATCTCTGGTTTTTAGTACTTCATTGAATTATATTTGGTATCATGACTGATGCCAGTGTTCCCAGTCTGGAAGATGCTGGGTTTCACTGCTTCAGTGGGTTTACAGACAATCTGAATTGTTGCTCTTCACAAGCTTGGTTGTTTTTGTTTTCATGCAACATTTTAATCCATATTAATTCATTCAGACTTTCATTTAAACTCTACTGATTTACTGACCAACATCCTTCATGTCCAACTTTAAATTAATAAGTAAGAAAATTAAGTTACTGTTTATTAAAACACTGAGATCAACCAGTTAATATCATTTAGATTTTATCTCTATAAAATCACATCAATCAGTTAGAAACTGGGTTCTTACTTTCTGTCTGAGGGTCCAGGTTCATTACTGAAGACTGGAGGTTCATCTTTGGACCGATCACTCCTCATAGATGGACTGGTGGGTCCTGGAGGTTCTGCTCTGTCCTTTTTCAGATCCAGATCTTCCATCTTCTGGCCTTTTGGAGAGAGAAACCAGAACCAGTCAGTCCCAGTGATCCAGTTCCAGTAACTGTCCTGTGAAGCAGAAAGCTGGTTCCCATCATGTGTTCAGAGGATCAGAGTGAATCAGGTGAATGAATGAGTGAACATTTCCTATGAACTAGTGAACTTATTTAGCTCCCACAGTGGACTTGACCGCATCATGACTCTATTGTATCTCTCTATGGAGGGAGTTGGTGTGCAGAAGGTTCTGAGGGAGCAGCAGCTCAGGTCGGGTCCACAGCTCTCCTCCAGACAGAACCGGGACCAGCTGGGGTCTCAGCAACATGTCAGCCTCTGTGTGCAGCTCCACAGGATTTCCTCTCAGCTAAAGAGTCACAAAGCAGCTTTCAGGGACCACAGCATCCAGCTGAGGTACCAGCTGGAGCCACTGCAAGGAATCCTGGGTAAACAGCTGCTTCAATAGGGGGATGAAGCCCCCAAAGACTCAGCGAGGCCTGAAACATATTTAGTCTATTGATCTGTCTCAGAATAGAAATTCAATATAAAGAGGGACATTAATGAAACATTTTTAGCTAGAAACTGAAGTGTAAATAGTTTCTTACCACTGATATAAAATGTGTTTAAATTATTATTATTGCTACATTTAAAGATATTATAAAGTTCTTTTAGGGGTGCACCATTGCAGTTTTCTGGCCGATCGCCAATCTTTAAAAAGCGTAACCTCCCAATTCTGATTTTAGCCAAAAGCAAATTCTTTTGTTGAGTTGGCAACTGGTTCTGGATCAGTCAGTCTGGATCTGGATGCATTTTTCCCAGCAGCGCTTTGAGAGACAAAGAGTTTCTTCCTGCTGTAAGGAGCAACAAGAGGAAAACCTGGAAAAAGACCAAACTCAGTGAGGAGGAAGAGAAGAAATCTGTGGACTGCTTAAAGCTGGTTCTGATCCGCAGACAAGAAAACATCAGTTTCTGATGAACCCCAGACTGATGAGGGACGGAGTGATGCGATTCACTTCCTGCTGATTTCAAAAAGCAGAGAAACTATTTACAATGTTTCTCTGCTCTGCACATTTATTGCTGCTGACACCAAACGATGTAAACCGAGCGGCAGGAACAGGAAGTTACTCTGGAACAAAAATCTGACAGAGAATCAAACAGTTCTGACTCTTTTCTCAAGAGAAAGAGAAAAAAACTCACTGAGCTGCAGAGAAGTTTCACTAAAAAGTGATTTTACCTTCAACTCTGAGGGAGACTTGATTTAATTCACTCGTTCTTCAGAGCTTCTCTTCTCTTCCTGCTACCTGTGAAACATGAACCCGCATTCTGGTTTAAACAGCAAAATATTCTTAGAAAAACGTGGAGCGGGTTTGTTTCCACTTTAAAAATAAATTTGTTGGTTAATTTGGAATATTTCTTCCTACAGTAATCACCGTGTGTGAAATATCTGGTGATGGATCATGAAAAACGTCAGTCTCTCCAGAAACAGAAGACTCTTTGTGTCTTGAAAGCCTCTCATCGGTCAGGAAAGCTCCAGAGAGCCGAGAGAGACACGGAGGGACTCGGAGCGGCAACACTTACCACTGTTAACGAGTCAACGAGTTATTTCCATCCTGCGGCTCAAAATGGACGCTGTTCTGAAGGAGATCAAAGTTGGTTTCACTTTCTTTTTTGACAGTCAGGTGACTTCTGTTTCCTTCAGCGTGTACAATAAAAGTTTAATTCATCTGAATAAATATTAACAGTTCAATTTGAGTTTACAGAGTGAAACAAAACTAGAATAAAGAAAGAAAACTTGAACTTTTTCTGTTTTGCTGTTTGTGAAGCAGATTTGAATCTCAGCAGCTTTTTTCATGGATTCAGCAGAAAACCAGCAGAACAAACTATTTTTATTTTATGGTGGATTATGAGCGCTCACTGCCCTCTGGTAGTGAACTATCGTAACTACACATATTCCTATTCACTTTGACTCAACCAGATCATTTGTTAAACTTAATTTCTTCTCATATCCACTTTTATCAATTCAAGTAAAATCAATTTCAATGAATGTTGTTAAAGAGCCACTGCAGGGTTAATAAATGGAAAAGAAAATTAAATTTACTTCAAAAAAATCTTCTCAAAAAGATTTAGTTTCGGTAATTTTGAGAATCAAGGCCTGAAAAAATATTAACAATGAAAATGTGCTTGTGATCAAATCCAGCCTGCTCTGATTAGAGCGGGATGAAAATATCTAATGGAGATAAATCTTATATAAAAAGTTAAAATATTACCAGTTAATATTACTTAGTGTATCAGTTAATTGTATGACTGAATTAATCTGTGAATACATTTATTACACATAAAATAATATTATGCTGCTGCTGTTAATTTTATTTAAATACGTTTATCTGTTTGAAATGACTATCTAGGAAAATGAAAATTATATAGTTTTGTTTGAAAACCTCAGCAGAGTTTAATTTGGTGCTTTTGAGTAAACATTCAGAGGAAATAGGAAAACTAAAACGTATTATTTAATATGAAAGCTAACCGAGAATATGAACTCGTTTCTGCAGCTCTTAATGTGAAAGTACCTACCGGAAGTGAATATTGTATGTAAATTCTCCAGCTTATTAGAGTAGCTGTAGTTACCATCTGAGTCCACTTCTACGGAGCCCCCTACGGGACATGGGGAATTTTTTTTCTTTTGCGTTCCCTCGCAAAACTGTACTGATCAGTTATGCGGCATAATTGAATACTGTAAGTCTTTCTTACGGTGGCCGCCGTACTTTCTGCTTTAATATAAGGTTATGTAAGGTTCCATGTATGTTAATATCTCGTTGTGAAATATCTGGAGTTTTATATCTTTCTTTAGGATAGAAAGGCACCACAAACCTATGATACAAACAGAAACCTTCCGTAAGTAGGAAAGAAATAAAAATACATCCAAACTATATTTCTGAGTTATTATCGCGGCGTAATAAGTCATCTGACAGTTTTGATTGTGTCGCTGTTGTGCTGGTTGTCTGAATGGTTTAAAGAGCTGCTTTCATGTTCAGTTCCATCTTAACCTTAACAGACATAAACATGCAGTGAATAAATCGATTTTCAATCAGTTTTTTACACCAAAAACTTTATAATAATAAACACGTTTTATTATTTAAAAACACGACAAAGTAATTATGGTAAAGGGCCGTATTGGGTGAACTCGGGAAATCTCATCTGTCCGTGTATCAATTAACTCCAAACCACTTCTTTGTTCTGTCACATTTATCGATTTATTCCATTTTGATTATCATGCTCCAAACTTTGCAAGGACTGACCGCCCCGCTCACCACTTCCTCATACACACAAACCAGCAGGCCAGTAACCTTCCCATTCATACTTAATGACGTCACTCCCACATCGACACACCCACCACCCAAGTGTCAAAGTCGCGTGCTCCTGTCATATCAATAATTACTTATTTCACTCATAAGGCTCTTACAGAGCCTCAGTGAAAACGTGTAATAAAAGAAAAGGCCTTCCAGTAACTGTGGGTGCATCAGCGCCACCTCCTCCACACACACATCTCTACCTCACCAACTTGCAACACAAAGTTACACCCTTGCATTCAAATAATGATATATGTCACATTTTTTATTTTTTCTGCATAATGTGCATTGCATGTATTCTAACGTTGGGCAAACGTATCTTGAACGAGAATATTAAAGAAAAGTGCAAGAAGTAATAAAAACTTTAACGTTAATCCTCACCTTCCGTTTCCAGCTTCTCTCCTAACCGTACAGGTGAGAGCTTCTATGATTGTCCTGTAGGTGGCGGTAAATACACTTGAAGTTGGTTTGCCAGCCGCCAGTAACACCCAGAAGAAGATCAACACTGGTTTTGTATTTCATTTGAAACTGATCTGCTTTGCTCGGTAAGTTATTGGCTTTCATATTTATTTGTGTCACATTCTGACCAAACATCTGGGACCCATATAGGTTGTTAGTTGCGCTTTAAAAAAAGTGTAATTTTGTGCTTTGTCTTGCTTCGTAAAGACAACATGCTACCACTCGGACTTCTCAGCTTTGATTATAAGTTCTGGTTATGAGTTGTGAAATGTCGTGCACTTTTATTATTAATGTCGCAGTTTCCTCTTGTTCGCTTTGACGTCTTAAGGGCAGGAAAAGTCGGAGAAAGTCACTTTATTCATTATTCAGTTGAACCAGGTGGAAAGACACCACTTACTTTATTCCAGTCAATCACAGAACTGCGCATGTCTCACATCTTGAATAGTTGCACAATGATGACGTCAGTGAAGAGCGGTCTCCTGCAACTTTTAGATGTATCTCTACTTCAACACACCTGAGTCCAATAATGAGGTCATTAGCAGGACTCTGGAGAACCTGGCTGCACTTGGGAGGTGATTCAGTTATTGGATTCAGGTGTGTTGGATCAGGGAGACTAAGAGTTGCAGAACAGCGGCCCTCCAGGACCAGGACTGCCCAGTCAAAGTCAAAGTGTTTTATTGGAGTGTGTAAAAATGTGATAGTACGCCCTGTGACGTAACTTCTACATCCAAAAAAAGTAAACATGACATTAATTTCATAATTATGTATTAAGTTTTCCCTGTAATTAGTTTCTGTCAATGAAACACAAAAATAAAGATCAATTCCTGTTTGTTTTGTGTCTGAATATTTGAGACAAAACACATTTTTTCAGTTGAAACTTCATTAATGTTTTTAGAAATATTTTCAAAACTGGATTTTGTTCAAGAAATCTATTCCACTTTTAAGTTGATAAAATTTGCTCTCACTGGGATGAAGAGTTAAATTATGATATTAACAATTTAATTCACATATGCTGCTTCCTAAAAATCACCTCAGTTTTTAAAGTGAAATTATTTTAATGTTTAAACGTTGCAACATCACAAAATCCCAATTTTTATACCAATATATTAATAACTTAATTTAAGATTTGAAATTCATCTCATTTGTAACATTTTCTTTTTCTTTCCTCACAGTTAGTTTGTGACGATTCTTTATTTCTTCTTTTTTTTTTCTGCTCAGTTTAAGAGAACTTGATAGTAAAAAAAAGAACTTTGAACATGAACGGTTCTGAACTGAACTGGTTCTGTTTCAGATGAATTAATTAGTTCTTTTTTTCTCCACAGTTCAGAGTTTCAGGATGAACTGAGGATAATCTGCCACTGTTTCTCCATCCCTCCTGGTTCTGGTTCCGGTCCTGGTTCTGGTCCTGGTCCTGGTTCTGGTCCTGGTCCTGGTCCTTCATCCCTCCTGTCGGTTCTGTTCGGTCCGTTTGTCCTCATCATGGTGGTTTTGTTTAGTCCAGTTGTCTGCAACCTGTACAATCTAGAGACATTTTATTTTATTTTTATTTTCCAGTTTAATAAATCGGGTCCAAAGCCACAAAACCACATTAATAAATATTTACTTCATTTAATCTGTTTTAACTGTTAAAGAGAAAATATTTTATTTTTACTTTAAGGTTTTATTATATTATATATTATTATTAGTCCTGCACTGTAAGAAGTCTAACGAGTTTTTAGAAATATTAATTCTTTGCTACAATTTATCAAGCATTTAATAAAGAAATGCTCTTATTGCATTTTAGGCAACAAAGTTTTTATTGTTTTAAAAAGAAATTAATTTGTTTGCATCTTTTAATTTACTCCTATTACAGAAAAAGCATCAAATAGTTTGGTGATTGATTGATAACTAAAATATAACCTCAAAAATGCCTTTTGCTTAATATTTGTATTTTAAATTTAATATTTAAAAAATCCTAAACATTTTTACCCAAAACTCCTGAGGCGTCACTTTTAGCTTCACCAGGTAAAAAAATCTCTTATTAAGAGAGATTTTAAAATGAAAAGTTTTTAATTTTAGTGAAAATGAAAAACAAATTTTCACTAAAAAAACAGAAATGGTTGAAATCTGTATTAGTTTTTTTGTTAAACTTCAGTTTGTGATCTTCAGTCGTAACGAGCTGCAGGCTGCAGAGCTCTGCTTTAATCAGTCTAACTAACCTTCATCACTGCCGAAGACTCCGGAAACTCTCCCGTTTGTAGAAACGTGACTCTGCTCGGCTCGTCGGGCTTTAACTGTTCCCTCTGAGGTCGAGGCTCAGAGAAAGTATTCCTGTGTAAAGATGAAGAAATGAAGCTTCAGCCTGCCGGTGGATTTACGGCCGAGCTGAACGAGAGTCGCCGAAGAGAATCTGTAAAGTGTTTGGTGTGAAGTCTGAAGACAAAGAGAAGTGAAGAAGTGAAGCTCTCCAAGCAGCCAGCAGTCCTCTGATCAAACCATCAACACTTTTCCCCGCCTCATTTCTTCCCTCTGCAAGTTTTTCTAAAAATTTTGACAAAGTGTTGAAATTTGGTGATTTTTTGATGTCAAATTTACGCGGAAAGCATTTCTCTTTGTATTGAGCAGTAGCTCAGAGGAATAAGAAGTGGACTAGGAGTCCACAGGTTGCAGGATCGAGTCCTGAACTCTACCAATTTTACTTTAATTTTTCCTTTATTTGAGTCAAAACGCAGCAAGATCCCTGCTGGCCTCGAACCAACAACCTTTAGATAAGCAGCCTGTATTCCTACTCTCTCCGCCACTCGCTCATCTACACTAAAATGCTTTTTTTTTTAAACTTGTCTTCTGTTTTGAGGATTTGGTGAAAAAGAGGCGACCGTGACAACTGTGGCTTCAGAATCGTCTCTAATCCAGGAAAAAAAGTTCAAAGTTCCGATCCAGAAGCCACAGGTCCGAGCTGAACTGATGAATCAACATTTACTGCTCAACATGTTCAGAACAACAACGGAGGAGATCTGGAGCGATTTACTCCACATTTCACTTCATCTGCAGAAACACTTTTTATTCTTCACTTGGAAACTTTTGACTTTTTATTCGTCCTCACATGTTGGGAACTTTTAAGATCATTGAAACTAAAAGGAAAATATTTATTTTCCATCCAGTGTTCAGTTTGAACTCTGTAAAAACACAAAATGTTTCCCAGTGTTTTAGTTTAGTTTCTGTTGCAAATGAAGGAGAAAAATTGAACTTTTATTTCTCTGCAAATTCATGAAATACAAAAATAAAAAATGAATTTAACTTTTGAAATTTAGCCTCACCTGGTTGGAAATAGAGGAAAATAATAAAATAAGGTTTAGTTAAAACACAACCTAACTACATTTTTAATTTTTATTTAAAAAAAACATTTGAAAATATAAAAAACAAAATAAAACGTCTGGAAAGTCAGAAATGTTTAGAAGCAGTTGTCTTAATTCCTGGATTTCAGATGAAATTATTACTAATAAAATGAGAGGAATGCAGATAGTTTTTCATATTTAGTTTTTATTTGGATGTGAATAAATATCTGCTGGTGGCGCAGCGGCATAAATACACATGAAGAAGAACCAGAACAAACACGTTACATTCAGAAAGAAACTAAACGTCACATGATCCAAAGAGCTGCAGCTCCGACTGCGCCGTCGCCGCCGCTTTGTGCTTCCTCCATCACCATCGACCCGACTACCGGCCGGTTCTGACCCGACTCCTGAAATGAACCTCCTTTTTATGAGTTTGGATTTGGGGGAAAAAACAACAAAAACAAAAACTCACGCCCCCACCCCACACACACAAAAGCCAGAACCAACAACAGCTTCCTTTAGGTTTTTCTGCTCAGATTTTAAGGCAGAACCTTGGCTTGGTGTCAGAACCAACAACAGGAGAATCAAAGTCCTTCTCAACAAGCCGGATTAACAACATGGGCAACTTATAACTTTTTCCACCTCTCTTTCATTTTTGTTCTTTTATACCTTTTATATTTCTGTTAAGTGAAACTTCAAATTAATATCAACCAACATGTGATTGGTATTATCACATGTTGAATTTAGAGCTGGTGACATGGATTATGCTGCAACATGACCCTTCAGAATAAGAGTCTTCACTCATAATTTTAAAAACTAAATAAAATCTCACATTTGAAAATTTTCAAAATCTAAATAAATTAGTATAACAATGCTGACTTTTGATTTTTTTAAATGTTTTATTTTATCCTGTACTGATTTATTTTCTAATTATCACTTGTCATATAATTTTTAGGGCCATTTTTCTGAAGAGGCTCAAACTAAATGAGGATTCTGTTAACCAGAGTTCCCAACACACACGTTCCATTATCACCAGCTGGAGAAACACATTTATTGAAATAACTGATCACAGAAACACTTTTAAACCTGAAATTTCCAAATCTCAACTAAAGACGTGAATCTGGTCCAACAGAGACGACAGGAAGCTCTGATTGGATGAGTTCAGTCTCACCTGGAGAACAGCTGCTCTGATTGGCTGTCAGACATTCAGCTCCTGTTTTGGGTAGTTCTCCACACTGGGGGAAGGAGGAGGGTCCAGATGGAACAGACTGGTCCCAGTAAGACCTGATGCATTGCCTGCAGAACCAGTGTCCACAGCTGGTAAACACCGGATCCATCAGAACCTCCTGACACAAAGCACAACAGATCTCTGATCAATACATCAACACGGCAGCACCAGGTCCAGTTCTGGTTCTGCTCACTGACCTCTTAGCCTCCTCCAGCCTGCACAGGTAGAGGTGGGCCACGTTCTGGAGCCACAATGATGCTGATCAGTGACATGAACTGGATTCTGAACCGAATCCTGAGACGGATTCAAACTGCAGCTTCAACATCAGATCCAGATGAAGCTTCTTCTTCACTAAAGAACATTTCAGTTTGAGTCTCTGAATGAAGGAACTGATTTCATGAAGACAAGAGAGTCCAACAAAGAAGACATGATGTCAGAGTCAGAGAGGGAACTGGGTCAGAGATGGGGCTGCTGTTAATGTTATTTAAATACTTTTATGAATTGACAGTCATTTCAGTTTGAAATGATTAAAATTTAATTTGCTGCTCTTGAATAAAAGTTTATTGTTTCAGAGAGAAAAACAGCAGAAGTAAAATGTATTATTTCAAATGATAGCTAACAGAGGAACTCGTTTCTATGGAGCTTATTGTGAAAGTACAAACCGGAAGTGAATTTTGTTTCGTAAACGCTCAAATTTGATCAAGTAGCTGTAGTTACCATCTGGCTCCACTAGAGGCTCTGATATAAACAACAGTTCAGTTCGTGGCTCTGCAGCTAAAACATCAACATCATTCTGGCTGTTTCCAAGATAATTTAACTTTTCATAAATATTGTTCCTACCTTCAAACCGGAAGCCCGGCATCTTAACGTAAAAACCAGAGTTGTAGAGCTTTGTTTCAGCTCTGTTGGAGCTGAAGCTCCGGTTAGGAACCACAGCTCCTCTGAAGCTGCTGCTGAAGTCTGTTAGCATCGCTAGCATCGCTAGCTCCGATCAGAGTCTCTGCGGGCTGTTTTCATCTCTGTGGAGCTGCTTCTAGTTCGCTGACAGATAAAACATTGATCTCATGTTAAAGTAGAAAGAAGATTTAAGAAATAAAACAGCAAAAACACGAAGAGAGCAACAAGTGCTTCACCAGCCTATCAGGAGCGGGATACTAGCTAACTGGATTACTTAGACGTCTGCCCCCTAGTGGACTCAGCATGTAAATACAATCAGAGTAAAGCTAGAGAACTGATATATGAAAAGCACTTCCTTTGGATTCTTTCAAAGTAAAACACAGGAACTAAATTGTCCCGTAAATACATTTTAGCTTGTTAGTTTTTATATTATCAGAAAGCATAAGTGTGTAATTTTCTTAGGATGTGATATAAATTATATAACTGGGCTCTGAAGCAAAATTATCGTAATTATTCTGATTTCCAGAAAAAATAAATATTTCATAAATATTCTCCTGACTAAACAGGAAACAGCATCTTGGCGAACTAGTAATTTATTTAAAAAGGAATGTATATAAATAACTCATCTATATATTAAATCAGCTGTCAGTCCATTAGACAGACCATAATAATATTAATATTTATAATGAGAAAGATATAAACGTGATTAACTTAACAGAAATCAGAAACCTCTATATTCAGAGCGGGGAATTTCCGCTCTCTCGTGGCCATAGTGGGAATTACACTCCTGATAACGCTGCATTATTTACATTTAATATCCACTTAATGTGGAGTTTAGAGAAAAACTAACTGCAACTGCACACTAAAATCCTTTATGCTAGTTTGTTTAATATTAAATCTATGAGCGATTATTAATTTCCTTTGTCCTTTATATTAGTTTAATAATAAATTAATGCGTCATTATCAGTGAACTGAAGGACAGTCGCTGCTGTTCAGCATCAGAGTTTAAATCTGCAGCTGTTGATAATCAGTTTGTGTGTAAAACAAGCTACTGCTGGATTCTGTTAGCATCGCTAGCATCGCTAGCTCCGATCAGAGTCTCTGCGGGCTGTTTTTATCTCTGTGGAGCTGCTTCTAGTTCACTGACAGATAAAACATTGATCTCATGTTAAAGTAGAAAGAATATGTAAGAAATAAAACAGCAAAAGCACGAAGAGAGCAACAAGTGCTTCACCAGCCTATCAGGAGCGGGATACTAGCTAACTGATTACTTAGACGTCTGCCCCCTAGTGGACTCAGCATGTAAATACAATCAGAGTAAAGCTAGAGAATTGATTTGTGAAAAGCACTTCCTTTGGATTCTTTCAAAGTAAAACACAGGAACTAAATTGTCCCGTAAATACATTTTAGCTTGTTAGTTTTTATATTATCAGAAAGCATAAGTGTGTAATTTTCTTAGGATGTGATATAAATTATATAACCGGGCCCTGAAGCAAAATTATCGCAATTATTCTATTTTCCAGAAAAAAATAAATATTTCATAAATATTCTCCTGACTAAACAGGAAACAGCATCTTGGCGAACTAGTAATTTATTTAAAAAGGAATGTATATAAATAACTCATCTATATATTAAATCAGCTGTCAGTCCATTAGACAGACCATAATAATATTAATATTTATAATGAGAAAGATATAAACGTGATTAACTTAACAGAAATCAGAAACCTCTATATTCAGAGCGGGGAATTTCCGCTGTCTCGTGGCCATAGTGGGAGTTACACTCCTGATAACGCTGCATTATTTACATTTAATATCCACTTAATGTGGAGTTTAGAGAAAAACTAACTGCAACTGCACACTAAAATCCTTTATGCTAGTTTGTTTAATATTAAATCTATGAGCGATTATTAATTTCCTTTGTCCTTTATATTAGTTTAATAATAAATTAATGAGTCATTATCAGTGAACTGAAGGACAGTCGCTGCTGTTCAGCATCAGAGTTTAAATCTGCAGCTGTTGATAATCAGATTGTGTGTAAAACAAGCTACTGCTGGATTCTGTTAGCATCGCTAGCTCCGATCAGAGTCTCTGCGGGCTGTTTTTATCTCTGTGGAGCTGCTTCTAGTTCACTGACAGATAAAACATTGATCTCATGTTAAAGTAGAAAGAAGATTTAAGAAATAAAACAGCAAAAGCACGAAGAAGTGCTTCACCAGCCTATCAGGAGCGGGATACTAGCTAACTGATTACTTAGACGTCTGCCCCCTAGTGGACTCAGCATGTAAATACAATCAGAGTAAAGCTAGAGAATTGATATATGAAAAGCACTTCCTTTGGATTCTTTCAAAGTAAAACACAGGAACTAAATTGTCCCGTAAATACATTTTAGCTTGTTAGTTTTTATATTATCAGAAAGCATAAGTGTGTAATTTTCTTAGGATGTGATATAAATTATATAACCGGGCTCTGAAGCAAAATTATCGTAATTATTCTATTTTCCAGAAAAAAATAAATATTTCATTAATATTCTCCTGACTAAACAGGAAAATCAGCATCTTGGCGAACAAACCAGTTATTTATTTAAAAAGGAATGTATATAAATAACTCATCTATATATTAAATCAGCTGTCAGTCCATTAGACAGACCATAATAATATTAATATTTATAAAGAGAAAGATATAAACGTGATTAACTTAACAGAAGTCAGAAACCTCTATATTCAGAGCGGGGAATTTCCGCCCTCTCGTGGCCATAGTGGGAACCACAGTCCTGATAACGCTGCATTATTTACATTTAATATCCACTTAATGTGGAGTTTAGAGAAAAACTAACTGCAACTACACACTAAAATCATTTATGCTAGTTTGTTTAATATTAAATCTATGAGCGATTATTAATTTCCTTTGTCCTTTATATTACTTTAATAATAAATTAATGAGTGATTATCAGTGAACTGAAGGACATTCGCTGCTGTTCAGCATCAGAGTTTAAATCTTTTTTTTTTATTATTATTGAACAAGCTGTATAGAAAGTCTCGATGAGGTGCAAGAACATTGCAACATAGGTAGAAAAATTAAACAAAAACAAGGGGCTAAGACTAAAGACAAGCACATAAAACATTAAGGCAAATGAATAATAATAAAGCAGGATTTTAAAACAAAAGAATAGTTGAGATACTGGCAGTTACTTTTCTTGCAGAAACAGATTTCAAAAGTTTCAGTGAGGTGAAATAAAGTTTAAATTGGTTAAGAAAAAAAATTAAAACAAGGAGTAGAACCTCTCCATTTACAGCAGTGTATGTGATATTTAACAAGTATCAAGATAATATTAACCATGTCAGATATTTTACTATCAAGGCCATCAATATAATATAAAATGTGGGTGATGGTTATCTCAGGAATGTCATCAATTTTAAGGGACAACCAATTTTTAATGTCGCTCCATAGTTAAAAAAGAAAGGACAGGGAAAAAAGATGATTAAGGGATTCTTCTGGACAATCACAAAAGGCACAACATGCTGAATCAAATTTAAATCTTTTGTGCAAAAATTCAGCCACTGGGTAAAAATTGTGAGAAATTTTGAAGTGAGTTTCTTTAACCTTTGGTGAAATCGGCCATTTTACGTACTTGGAGAACGCATTCTCAATTATAGACAGATTGGTTGTTATCAAGATATTATTATTGTAATCATTAAATAATTTAGATTTGAAGGCAGTCACAAGCAGAACATTGTTGCACTTTGCATCAGTCACACTATATTCTCCAATTTTTAATTTGGGTAAAGATGAAGTGACATTTGAATATCTTAAGGTGTTTTGGATGAGATGGATCAGAGCTACAGGGATAAATTTACATACTTTTAAATATTCATGACAAGAACAGTTCAGATCAAATTTATTAGTGAAATCTCTATGATTTAACAACATACCATTACTATCCATTAAGTCAGTTACAAATAAAATACCTTTTCATACCAGTCAGTTTTAAAAATAGATTTTCTATTTATCAATATTGATCTGTTATTCCACACTACAGATCCATGTGGGGTAAAGTTGTGGGTAAATATCATTTTCCAAAAATGTAAAACTTGCTTGTGAAAATTAGACAGTGTAATATTAATCTTGGTGAATTCAAAATCACATTTAAGCAGGAAATCCAAGCCACCAAGTTTATTAAATATAGATTTAGTGATATGAAACCACATTGAGTTGGAATGAGACAAATAGGTCTTCAGCCAATTTATTCTAAATGAGCCAATCAAAGCCTCAAAATCTAAAGCTCTAATTCCTCCTTTATCATAATCTTTAATAAGATCAGATCGTCTTAAATAGTGAGTTTTGTTTCTTCAGATAAATTGAAAGATTATTGAATTGGCTTTCTTAATATTCTTGCCGGAGATAAAAGCAGAATGGCACGGGTAAATTAATTTGGACTCTCCTTCAGCTTTGGACAGAAGTGTTTGTCCAAAAATAGTCAGATCTCTAGTTAACCAATGACTCCAGGATCTCTTCATACCATCCAAGCAACTACAAATGTTTTCCTCCTCTCTTCTAATAATGTCTTTTGAAATCAGCATTCCCAGATATTTAACCTCGGACTTAACTGTAATGGAGGCAACAGACGTCTCAGAGCTGGAATGGATCGGCAAAAGTTCACATTTATCAATATTGAGAGACAAACCAGATGCACTAGAAAACATTGAAATAGATTTTAGTGCAACATCTACCATAGTTTTATCTCTTAGGAAAATTGTTGTATCGTCAGCAAATTGACTAATCTTAAATTCCTTATCAAAAATTTTGATACCATGCAAATTTGAATTTTTCATTATTAGTAAGGTTTGCATTTGAGTTGTTAATATAAATAATTTAGGTGAAATTGGGCAGCCCTGCCTGATTCCCCTTGACATAGAGAAACTAGGTCAAACTCGGTCCCAGGGAAACGGAGCTACTTATATCAGTATAAAATAATCTGATTATACTACAAAATTTTTCCCCAAAGCCAAAATATTTTAAGGTTTTTATTATAAAGCAGTGTTCCAGTGAGTCAAAAGCCTTGAAGAAATCCAGGAATAAAATAAAACACTCACCATCAATAAAGCTACGATAATCAATCATATCAAAAATCAGTCTAGTGTGATGATGGATATTTCTTCCCTTTAAAAATGCTGATTGGCATTCATTAATAATTGTTCCTAATCCACTGTTCAAGCGATTGGCATAAACAAGAGCTAAAATTTTATAATCTGTACATAACAGAGTGATGGGTCTCAATTGTTTAAAGATAAAGGGTCTTTGTTGGCTTTGGGGATCAGAGTAATCAGACCTCGTTTCATGGTGGGAGAGAGATTATAGTTTGAAATACATTCCAGCAGGGCCTCAAATAAAAGTTTTTTGTAAATCTTTCCAAAAGAAAGTATAAAATTCAGTGGTTAACCCATCAAGGCCTGGAGATTTACCCTTTGTCAGTTGTTGTATCATCGTCAAGCTCTTCGATTCTTAAGTCATCTTCCATAAGGTTTTTAAAATCAAGGTTAATTTTTTCATCAGATTCCTGGATTTCATCAAAAAAAGATTGGCAATTGGATTCTGAATACTTAGAGCAATAAAGATTACTATAAAAATTTCTAATTGCTACATTTACTAAATCCAGGTCTTCAGTGATGCTACCATTAATAATTAGTTTCTGAATCTTCTTTTTGGACTGTCTCTGCTTCTCAAGATTAAAAAATATGAAGAGTTTTTTTCACCGTCTTCAATCCATCGAGCCCTAGAGCGAATGAAAGCCCCCCTTGCTTTATCTAAAAAAACATCATCTAGTTGAGATTTGAAACTATCAAGCTGACTCAGCTCTTCAGATGATAAAACTGATTTTGAACATAGAGAATTTATATTGCTTATAAGTTGGGAATGTTTCTGTCTCCTCAGCTTTGAAGCAATTTTGCCTGCCTTTATTGCTGTTGTCCTAACATTAAATTTAAACCACTCCCACTTATTTAAGGGCGACAGATCCATTACTGAAATATCTTCAATAAGGTCCAGGACTTCTGAACAGAAGGTTTTATTATTCAGTAGATTAATATTAAACTTCCAAGTTACGTTTGAAGGTAGTTTTGATTTATTCAGAGAGAGAAACAAGGTAACTGAACAATGATATGTTAAAGGAGCTGCTGAGATTTCACAACTTGAAATATTATTTACCAGATTATGAGGGATTAACCAGTAATCTAGCCTGGAGCATTGGCCATTTCCCGAAGGGTTGAACCAGGAGTATTGTCTGATATTAGGATTTCTAATTCTCCAGCAGTCTGTCAAATTTGTATTAGAGATTAAATTTACAAAAATACCATCATAAATATGGTGTTGTCCCGAGAGGGACAGGCGATCAATGGATCCATCTGGAGCTACATTAAAATCTCCTCCCAAGATAACCTGATCAGTGGAATATTTTATTTTCCATTGTTTTATCTTCACTCCGAGGTCAGTAAAAAATATACTATTCATTGCTTTACTGTTGTATCCATATACACACACAAAAATGATCTTATTTCCATCAATCTCCACTATTACAGTTACCCAGTGGCCATTTGTATCACTGATATGCTCCAACAAAGAACCTGGGAATTTATAAAACATAATCACAACCCCAGCTGAATGCGACGTACCGTGACTAAAATAAATTTGATCCCCCCATTGAAGTTTCCAGAATTTAGCTTCCTCACTTGATGAATGAGTTTCTTGCAGAAAAAAACTGTTTGCCTTTTGCTCTTTGCAATAAAGATAAATAGCCTTACGTTTGACAACATTTTTTAAACCCCTAGTATTAAGTGAAAGTAAGGATAACATGCAAAAAACACAGTAGTTGTGCAAAAACTACTCACAGGAACGATGAGCAGGAACGAGATAACATAGCCAATAATAGCTAAATGGAATAGTGCAATAGCCCTTTAAACAAATACAAACATAATATACCATACCAGTGAAAGTAAAGAAACATGGCGGTGTAATTAGTCCGGGTCCACTCTTCGATTATCGATCAGGGCGAAACCTTCCTGTATATTAGAGCCTGCAAAAACAACACCTCTCACTCCGCCATCTTGGGACCTCCCCCCAGGTGGAGTTTAACTAGTTAATAGATGGACTGCTGGATGTAAAGGCTGCCATTTTGAAAGCTGCTTTGGTGCAAGTGACTCAATAAATAAACTTTGTTATCAGAACAGCCAAAGTTTGACTGAATTCTTCTTTCCACACCTTTAGACTGAGAGCCATTAGTTGATCTTTGTAAGTGAGTAAAAGTAAACAAAAAACTAATGGAGAACAACTTCAGCTCTACATGCAACAAGTTTGAAATTAATTCATCATCTCTTCTTCTTCTGGTGGTTTGGAAGTGACGTTCATATTTCATTTGTTTTTATGTCATAATTGAAGGAAAATGGCAGCCGAGATCCTTCCTGGTGAGATGAGCAGAACCTCAGAGCATTAAGAAAAGCATTTGGGTCTCACAGGTTGCTGGTTCCATCACTGAGTTTCTTCTTTCCTCATTTAAAGCAAAACAGAGCAAGAAGCTTCTGGACTCAAACAAACGACGACTTCAGTGTTTCTGGTTGGAGCTGGACATCTATGAATATAATAATTATTCATCTTTAATTCTGGTTGCATTCAAAAGGTCCGGCTACTCTGAAGTAAAAAACACTTCAACTCCTTTACTTCCATGTTTTCCTCTCTTTGTATCCATAGGGATCTGAGCCGTGAAACTGTGAGGTCAGATTTGAACTTTTTCAGGTTTTTCTCTGTTTTCAGCTCATTTACAGCCAACATTTTACTGCAGGAAATCGTTTCAGGAAGGAACCAGAAGATTCAGGACTCTGGGAGTTGTGACTGTAACCGACCTGAACACTGAGGCCCCAGAGCGCCCCCTGCAGGATCTGCTCCACCATCTCTGTTTCCAATCAATCATCTGTTAGTCCAGACAGAAAAGCTGAAGCTGTCAATGAAGCTGAGCAGCAGAAACCCAGAAGAACTGGAAGCATCAGCAGGAGATGAACTGGACCACTAGGACCACTAATGCTGAAACTGAGGAAGAGGAGGACGATGAAGGTGAAGATGCCATCCTCACACTTCCTGTTTATCAACCCAAGAAAGCAGAAAATCAGCTGAAGAAGAAACGTGAGGAGCGAGAGTCGTCCTGCGCCCTCTAGTGGCTGATTGGACTACTGCACTGGGAGAACTGGACCTTGACGCTACTGCAGCTGCAGTTTTAACACCTACATTAAAACTTAACCTTTCAAATCAAACCATATATTTCTTTACTACAATATTTCTTCATTGCTCCTTTAACAATAAAACTTAATACATATCTTGTGTTTTTATTAAACCTTTATATCCGTGTTTTCAGAGTCCAGGTGTAATTTATTAGAGAAACTCAACATCTGCTTTATTATAAAAACATTTTCTTTCTACTTTACTTTAAATAAAAAAACACTTGTATATAACAAAAATAAAAACAGTGATATCTAACGTATTATTTCTTCACTGTCTGGTTGTCAATTCTCAGTTGGAGAAAATAAACAAAACAAAACATAAAATATATCATTGACAAATATTTAACATTTTCTTTTGTAATTTTCGACAAATAAAAAGTTTGCATCTGCACTTGTGATGGACAGGCCATACAACATTATTATTATTATGTAAGTCCCCAGAGTCGTTCTCATTTGGGCCATCAGTGAATTTCTAGGAGACCAAATGAAACATTTGGGTTTATTTGACTCCAGAAGTTCAACCTCCAGGTTTTCCATCGCTGATTGTTGCTGCAAACTTCAGCGGACAATCGATCAATTGATCACAGCTGCTGTGGCTCACATCCCACCCACAACGAGAAACGTGTTAACGTCAGGAAATAGAAAGAGCTCTTATTTTGACAAAAATAAATGATGTTAAATATCTTTATTTGCAGGTTTATTCAGACAAATTATACATCTGTCAAGAAAACAAAGGAGTCCGTTAATTAAACCGATAACATCCATCAGAACAATGAGGCCAATCCTTTGTTACAAGATCTCATCCATGCTGTTACATTCATTACTTGGTTGGCGTTTTTGTATATTCATGTCAGAAATATGTTGTGTTTTTCTGGAGTTCAGTGGGATTTTGGTCAGGGGTTGTTGGACAAGTGTTGAAACCTGGAGATACAACAGTCTAAAGTAGACGTCCTGAAACAGTTAATAAAGTACCATGAAAGAACAGAATAATAATGTGAAAACATTAACTTTCTGATAAAATCAATTTTCCAACAATGACTATGATGCAAAACTTATTTATGTATTTTCTTGGAAATATACTATTTCCAAGTACTGTTCAGGTAAAATCACTCAATCAGGTTTATTCATATATTGTGCATAATATAGCGAGAGCTCATAGGACAATCAGTAATGAAGCAAGTCTGGATGCAAAGCACTGCCAAGCAAAAACTACATGGGTTTTATGCAAGGTTATGGGATGGCAGCTGTGGAAAACAAACTTCCAACCTTGTACATGAAACCCAAATAGTTCTTTTGGTGAAAGTTCATAAGCATTTCATATAACATGACTAGCAGATGTGACCTTATTGTAATTTTTCCATCACAATATATATATCTATATTTATTTTTTTTTTCAGATAAATGATGGATGTTCCTGAAAACTGTTCTAAGATCAGAGTTTCTGTGGGACATCCAGTTCTAAACTGGTTCTACTGGTTTCTGTGTTGGAAACTGAAGTTTCTCTCCAGTTTCCAGTAAAGCATCTTTTCTCTGAGGAGCTTTGAGGAACATTTTCATGTCAACAGAAGGAAGAAGCAGCAGAGAAAAGAGGGTTGAAGTTTCTTTCATGGCTTCAAAGCTGAACTGGAAATGATTCCCATGTTTCCATTCTCAGACCATTTCTGGTTCCAGGATGAAAATGAATCAGAGAGAAAAAAGATCAACTTTCCAGTTGAATCCAGTTCAGATCAAAACTCCATCAAGCCTCTAAATGGAGCCCAGTTTGAATTGGATCTTTATTGATCCAAAGAGACAAACAATATCAGACACTAAATGACAGACATGAGAAAACAAACAGGAGGAAAATCTTGGAGGTCAGAGGTCATCATCATGATCCAGTCAGAGTCTCTTTAGACTCAAACTGCTGCAGCTTCAACCTCTGAGGATCAGCAGGACACAGAGATCATTCTCTACTTTACAGAGATCAGAACCTGCAGAGAGAAGAAGGAAGCAGAGATCAGATCAGTGAGTGTTTCCAGACTCTCTCCAGCAGCAGTCAGTGACGCAGCACATCCAGTCGATGGTTTCCAGGCTGCAGTCAGACTGATCTCAGAGCTGTGACCAAGATGAACCTGATCAGTTGTTTCCTGTTGAACTGAGAGAACAATCAGATCTGAGATCAGATCTGCTGCCACAGTTTGATGAATGAGGACCACTGACTGTCTCTAGACATGTTGGATGGCTGGACGCTGGAGTCCAGCTGGACTTCCTGGAGACATGGACACAGCAACAACACTCATCTTCACACCCACACAAACACAGGAACACAGCGAGCTGCTGCTCCTCTGATTGGCTGATTGCTGTCTCTGTGTCCAATCAGGAAGCCTGAACCATTTCCTCCCACTGAGAAGCTGCAGCTTTACTGGGAACACTGGAGCTTTGCTTTGATGGTAACTGGGTTTAGTTCTACATGCTGACAGGAGATGAAATCACTACAAACATTTACTTACTTTAGATCATCTACAAGATCCTTCAGCTGCTGAACATCTGAATCCTCCAGGTCGTTTCCTCCCAGGTTCAGTTCTTTCAGATGGAGGCTGTTGGACTTCAGAGCTGAAGCCAAATAATCACAGCTGATCTTTGACAACCAGCAGTCAAACAATCTGAATAAAGAATAAAAGATGAGCTGAACCAACAGGATGCAGGTTAACCAGTCCAACAGAACCAGTTAAAGATTCTCATGAATATTAATGCCAACAAGTTGCTGCTTCAATAAAGACCTGCTGACTTTAGAACCAGAACCTCACTTTTCTAGACTGGGTTGAATGACCTTTGACCTGCTTCATATGAGGGGGATTTCTACACACTGGGGGTCCGAATGCTGTCCTGTTCTGACCTCAGGTCAGCAGGTCCAACTCAGTTACACAGAGGAATAAATTAAACTCTGGATCCAAGTCCAGGAACAAACTCAGAAAATATTGATTAGAACAGAAGAAATGAACTTTGATTTATGATCAATTATAAATAATTAATCACAGAAATATCAATAATTATATTATTAAAATACCCCAATGTCTCCAGTCTGCAGCCTTCAGTCTGTAGAAAACCACAGAGATCCTTCAGTCCAGAATCTTCCATGTTGGTTCCGCACAGGTCCAGTAATGTCAGATGGGTCGGTTTGGACTTCAGAGTTGAGAACAGAGAAGTCCAGCTGGTCTCTGACAACCTGCAGTTCAATCTGAATAAAGAATAAAAGATGAGCTGAACCAACAGGATGCAGGTTAAAACTGAAATATGAACAAATAAATAATAAAAATGTAGAAAATTAATTTCCCTGAATGTAAAAGAAACTTGATGAACTGATTCCAACATCTGATCCAGTCAAACTGGTTTAAAGAGTCCAAACCAGCAGAACCAGAACATTTGATCAAAACAGAAACTCAAAGTTTTCTATCAGCCTGGATGAGTTGAACTATTTCTGCTGGTTCCTGATCATCAGCTGGAGACCCGACTTGGTAACTGGATCAGAACCAGTCAGTTTGTTCATTAATGGTCTTTGGGTTCTTATTAAAGCTGCTGAAACTCCATATTTCTTTTTCATCTCCATGAGGATGTAGAGCTAATTAAATGACATAAACAATACTTTTATACATTATAAATAATATCTATATATCTCCATCAATAATAGGAGGAACAACAGAAATAAGGAGACATGAAAACAACATGATCAACTATAATAAAAAAACATTTGCAATGTAAGAAATTTAATTGAGCAAAAGTGAATAACAAACAAAGGAATTAGGTAGAAAAGAATAACAACCCAGGTTGTTAAAACCAGGCTTGTTAAACAGATACAAGCAAAAATTCTCATTTTTGTTTTTACGGTGCCGTGTATATTATTCTGAGACATTTTGTTGGTAGAGTTTTATATATAGGAAAAAAACTATTTGGTTTATCAATGTGGAAATTTTCCTTCCACTCTAAAACAACAAGATAAATCATATTCATAGAATCACATTCTCAACAATTTGTAGAGCAAACACTTAGCATGCTATAGCTAAATGTTATCATTCAGTTTGGTTAAGAATAATTATTGCACCGTCAATAAATGACTTCTAATAGATGTTCTTAGTTACCAGAGGAACACAATAAAGCCTTCATGAGCTCAGAGGTTCAAACTCATGAATAAAGAGGATGGATGCTCTCTGATAAAATATTTCTTGCCGTCTTTCACGTCCTTTCAGCAAACGGTTGAGACGGAGTTGTTTTTGGTTTCACCGCTATTTACCTGCTGTTATACCTGCTGTCGAGTGAAACTGGAATCTCTTTCAGGTTTTGTTTATCTCATTTTTTTTTTTTTTTTTTTTATTAATTTTTTATTTGGAAAGGCAAATTACAATTATTTTGTACAATTCAGCTTCCACCACATTGGAAGTATGAGAATGAATAACATAAGCCCAACCAGTTTTTTTTTTTTGTATAATAACAGAACATCCATAACAGAAGAGTGAGTGGGGGGATGGAGGGTCTGGTCTGAGTTTTCTTATGTTAGGGGAAAAACACAATCAAGAGCGTAAGTTTGCCATAATCCTGAGCCAAAGTACAATACACAGAGAAACAGTACTTGCATGTAATAGAGATATTTAGTCCACAGGAATAACTGATTTTATATATTTTGTCCATTTAGACCAGATCTTGAAGAATAATTCCCTTCGGCCTTGGACAGAAAAAGATATCTTCTCCAGAATGTAAATGTCCTGTACAATCTTGAACCAGTCCTCAACAGTAGGAGCTTCAGGCTTCAACCATTTTCTAGTGATTGTCTTTTTGCTTGCTGCCAGGAGCACCAACAGCAGTTTTTTATCTTCCAGAGTCCAGTCATCAAGTGAAATGTTTCCTAGGTATAGGGATTCAAATTTACATGGGATCCTTTCAGTAAAGATGTTATTCAGGTGGGAGCACATTTGTTCCCAAAAACCTTTAATAACCGGACAATCCCAGAAGATGTGATGATGATTTGCCCCGTTTGTTCCACAGAGTCTCCAACATGTGTCTCCGCTGCCCTGATGTTTTTTCTGAACTGGAGTCACAAAAAAACGAACAGTGTTTTTCCAACAGAACAGCCTCCATGTGTTGGAGCTCGAGGTCATCCAGTGTAATTTGTTAATCTGTTCCCAGACTTCAGTTGAGATTGATAAATTTCCTTCTTTTACCCATTTGTTTCTTATGTAGTTTGTATCACCTTGTTTAGACGATAGGATACCATTGTACAGTATGGAAACAAGTTTCTTGCATGAACCTGACTTCAACAAGGATAGAAGCACATTAAAAAGTCCTGGTTTGGCTGTTTCCCAATTGTCACCTATATTTTGATTGAAATAGGTCCTAACCTGTAGATATCTAAAGAAGTCGTCCTTCTCCAACCTTTTAGATCTCTGAAGTTCCTCAAAACTCAGAAACACGCCCTTCTGGGTAAAGCTATAGTAGGTGGTTAATCCTTTTTGGATCCATCCTCTAAATCTCCCATCAATCTTGTTTGGTTTAAACGCTGAATCAAATGCACACCATCTGAGTATTTTTATCTGGTTACCCAATTTACAAATTTTAATGACCTTACTCCAAGAATCCAGCATAGTGTGTAATATTGACCCATGTGGTATATTCAGCCCTTCTTGTAAGTCTTTGTCCATTAATACTGATATTAAAGGTTTTCCTTCCACTGTTGTTCCTTCCAAATCTTTCCACCTTGCGTCGTAAGATGGAGAGCATAAACAGAGCACAGGTCTTAACTGAGCTGCAAGGTAATAAACCTGTAGATTAGGAAGACCCAAACCACCTTTCTCTTTCTTTAACTGCAGTGTACTATACCTCACCCTTGCCTTTTTTCCCTGCCAAATATACTGAGATATTAATCTTTCCCACTCTATGAAATGTCTTTCTGATATCAGGATAGGTAGACACTGAAATAGATATAGGAAGCGCGGGAGAATGTTCATTCTGACCGTCTCCACTCTGGAGTATAAATTTGAGAAAGGGATCAGATTCCATCTCTGTATGTCTGATTTCAGATTTGAAATTAGGGGCTCATAGTTGACTTCAAAAATCTTAGTGAAATCTTTGGGCAATGTGATCCCTAAATATTTTATGGATTCTGCTTCCCAGTTCCAATTGTACAGACTCCTAACATTGTTCTGTGGGTTATAATTTATTGTTAAAACCTGAGTCTTGGTAATGTTTATTTTGTAACCCGAGAGTGAACCATATTCCTCGATCGCCCCCATAAGTACAGGTAGAGTTTGAGCTGGGTTTGTTATGGTTAACAATAAATCGTCTGCGAACAATGACAACTTTTGTTCCCCGGATGTCATGTGAACTCCAGCTATGTCCGTCCTCTGTCTTATCCACTGACTTAACGGCTCTATGAAAAGGGCGAAGAGGAGCGGTGAAACACAGCAACCCTGCCTCGTACCCCTTTCTAAAGTAAAAGGATCAGATAGGTCTCCGTTAATTTTTATCCTAGCAGATGGTTTATTGTATAAAGCAGCAATTACATCTATTATAGTCTGGTGGAACCCAAACCTGGACATAACTTTGTAGAGAAAGGACCATCTGACCGAGTCAAAGGCCTTCTCCGCATCCAGACTCAGTATGAGAGTCTCTATTTTTTGTTGGGCTACATGATTTAAAATATGCAAAGTTTTTCTGATGTTATCCTGCGTCTGTCTCTGTCGGATGAAACCTGTTTGGTCCTTATGGATTATCACTGGCATGATGTTTTCCAATCTCTGTGCGATTATGGCAGTAAATAATTTATAATCAATATTTAGCACACTTATCGGGCAGTAGTTTCCGCATTCCAACTTATCCTTTCCGTCCTTAGGGATTAGCGAAATAGTTGCGTCTCTCCATGAGGGAGGGATTATTTTCTTTTCCAGTACATTGTTGAAAACTCTTACTAAAACAGGGACTAACTGATCTTGCATTTCTCTGTACCACTCAGCAGCAAACCCATCCATTCCTGGAGATTTCCCTCCTTTCAACTTTCTAATCACCGATCTTAATTCTGCTTCAGTTATCTCTGATATTAGTTGTTCATTTTGCTCGCCTGTAATGTTGGGCAGATAGAGTTGGGAAAGGAAAGTATCTATTTGCTGATCATTATTCAATTTGGGCTGGGAGTATAGATTTCGGAAAAAATCTCCAAAGCATTTCTGAATCTTTTCTAGGTTTGTTTCAACCCTATTTGTATATATATATTCTTTATTTTGTGAATAGTTCTATCAGCTTGTTGCTTTCGTAATTTAAATGCTAGGAGCTTCAGAGATTTTCCCCCTGCTTCATAATATTTCTGTTTAGTAAAGAGAAGTTTCTTTTGTATTTCTTGTATGTTTAAATCATTCAGTTCTTTTTTCACTATCTCGATTTTAGCTCTTGTTGCCCTCTTGAACGTTTTGGAGTGCTCTTCCTGCAGTTTTTTCAGCTCAACTTCCAATTGAGTTTGTTTTTGTTGTCTAATTTTCTTTTCGTATGAGGAAAAGGCTATTATTCTTCCCCTGACTACCGCCTTTAAAGCATCCCAAAGTATTGCCGGACCCACCTCTTTATTATCATTCTCCTCCAAATATTGTTTGATTTCAGTTTTCATATTCTCCTTAAAAATTTTACTATTTAATAGGTTTGTATTCAGCCTCCAGAGCGTGGATCTGCTTTTTTCAGCCAGTTGAAGGGAGATATAGATTGGGCTGTGGTCTGAAATTGGACTAGATTCGATCTCCCAACTTTTTAATCTATGCACATCTTTTTTAAACATGAAGAAATAATCTATTCTTGAGTACACATTGTGAGAAGAGGAGTAATGTGTGTAATCACGACTGGTTGGGTTCTTGTCCCTCCAGACATCCACTAATCCCAGTTCGTCCATCATATTTTTCATTCTTTTACTGATATGTTTTGAGTTTGTTTTCCCATTTGATGAGTCCAGATTTGGGTTTAATTTAATATTAAAGTCCCCAGCACAGATCATTACACCCTGACTTTTTGTTGCTGCTAATTCAAGTATTTTCTTGTAAAATGACCAGTCGCTACCTGGTGGGGCATAGACACTAACAAGACTTATCAAGATGCCATCTATTTTTCCTGTAATTAAAATGTAACGACCCTCCCTGTCTTTATGTTCTGCAACATGTTCATAGCACAAGGAGCTCGATATTAAAATCGCAACCCCTCTTCGCTTCCCGGAGACGTGGGAAGAAAAATAGACAGATTTAAACCCCATCTTGTTCAATTTGGCATGTTCAGAATCATCTAGATGGGTTTCCTGCAGCATCGCTATTTGAACTTTATCCTTTCTGAGTTTAGATAAAACTCTCCATCTCTTAATTGGATTATTTATACCATTAATATTGAAAGAAGCTACCTTTAACTGTGTCCTCCCCATTTGTGTAAGTTTCTTCCCCATGTCACTGATGACCCTGAAGCTCCCCCACCACTCACTAGAACTGACATAAACAGAATATAAACATGTGAACCAAAAACAAACATGTAAACAGAAACCTTGAAAGAACAGAACATGTTCAGCATCCAAAGCAGGGGTCTGTTGACTCGACCCTGTTGAGCCTCTTGGAAGCGGCTCAGAAGGGAAAAACCTCCCATATTGTTAGGGAGGGCCCTTACAGGTGGCAGCAGCCCAAATAAGAGAGAATCCCAAACAAACCTTTTTAAAATCCCATCATCTTTAAATTAGCCCTCTGTACACTTATCTCTAAGAGGAAAGACTAAGGAGGGAAAAAGATGGATCCTTCACTTCTCAGGTCGCAGGTGGAGATGTTCTTCTGAAAGCCCGGAGCCTCTCTTTGTAGTTTTCTCCTCTTGTAGAACCGGAGGAGCCTTTCTGTTTCCTTCCCTCCTTTCTGCTCCAGGACAGCCGCTCAATCTGCTCCTTCAGGGAAGCTGGAGATCTGATGACTTTAACTTTGTAGCCCTTCTTTGCCAGGTCCTCGGTGGTTTCCTCTATGGTGTCGTAGGTTCTAGATCATTCTTTATGTTTTACTCGCAGCCTCGCTGGGAAGAGAGTCTGGAACGGAACCCCGTTCTCTTTCAGGACCCTCCGAACCTCCGTGTACTCTCTGCGCTTTCTGAGGATGGCTGGTGGATAATCATGATCCAGATTTATTTGTTTCTCACGCCAAACAAATCCCTTTCGCTGCCAAGCCTTCCGAAGCAACATTTCCTTATATTTGAAACTCAGAAACTTTACGACGATAGACCGTGGCGGCGCTCCCTCCGGTGGCGGCGATCCCAGCGCCCGGTGTGCCCGCTCAATCTGCATGTCTGGTCCGCTGTCCTCCAGACCGAGACCCTCTTTAAGTAAAGTTTCCACAAATGCAACCATGGATTCACAGTCCTTTTCAGCCCCCTCTGCAACACCATAGATCCTGACATTATCCCTCCTGGAGCGACTCTCTAGGTCAACCAGCTTCTCTTCCAGACTCACGTGTAGCTTTAGCAGCTCTGCTAACACTTCCTCCGTATTCTGGGTTCGCTCCTCCGTCTTCTCCAACCGCTCCTCTACTTCACTTATCCTTGCGTTCGCTTTTCGTATTTCCTCTTTAATAGTCGAGAGTTGTTCCTTGGTTTCCTGGCGAAACCCTCTCAGTTCTTCTAATAAAATTTCCAGGCTAGCCATTCCGTCCTATTAGCTTAAGGCTACGATTCGTTAGCTGGACCCGTTTGTGAAAATTTTCGTCCTCCCTCATCTAATTATATTGTCGTTGGGGCTTTGTTGTCGTCTTACCCCCTCTAACTGGCTTTCGCAAGGCAATATTACTCAGCTGAATGGGAGTAAATCAATAATTTCTCCGTTTGTCTGGGGAGACTCTCTACCGAGCAGCCATCTTGACGGTGTTCCAGCCGGAAGCCGTTTATCTCATTTTATTAGTTCCACTAATTAAATTGAATTATTTTCATTGAGAAAATGAAAAGGTTTGTTCTTTTGTGAGGGAATTTATATTTTACGGTGCCAGAAATACTGAAATTAATGTGCATAATAAAGATGTTGTGGTATTCTCATTTAGTAATGTAATTCTATTAGTTGTGTTTCACCTCAGGCCACTAAAGGCAAAATAAGGCCGAAAAGATGCAGCTAAGAGGAGCAGATTTAGAAGTTCACCGAAAGCTACAGAATGTGTTAAAAACTGAGCTGAAGAAAATAAAAGAGAGAAATTCAAATACATGCTGAGAGTGAAAATCATCCTAAACATGAAGATGTATCACAGATTTCAAAGGAAAATAAAAACGGAGAATAACCTGCAGAACCTGCAGCCTGTTGAGCTCAGAGAAAAACTCAGTTGTCTGGATTTTTCCAGACGAAGATGAAGTTGGTTTCTGATTGAAGCTTCTGATTCAGGAAATGGATAAAGGGCGATTCCACCTAATTATGCACAACTATCAGCATCTTTAATCTACTAGAGTTAAAACACTGAACCACCTGGACTCTTTAAACCTGGACTGGATTATTATCAACTAATAGCAGAAGATTTAAAACTAAGTGTGGCATTTGTGGATCTTCAATAAAGGGAGATTTCATTCTCTCTCTTTCTGCATCTTGACCTTTGACCTTGGAGAAAACAGCCACCAAGTCTGTGAATAGAGAAGAAATAAAATCAGTTCTAATAAAATCAATCTGGATCTATAACAGACTAAAATATGATAACAGTGATGTCATCATCTGATCAACATCTGATCTTCAATTTACTGAGTTTGACCCCACAGAGAATCAGTTCAGTTCCTGGTTAAAGTCCAGGTTCTGGTTCTGGTTCTGGTCCAGGCTTCATGTCCTCAGACCTTCAGCTGCAGTCAGATGTTGAAGATCTTCTATCATCCTGTAGTGTGTGGTGTGTTACGGTAGATCGTTGTGGCCTCTTCTATCTAAATCAGGGGTTTTCCCCACTGGGATCGTTAACACAACCTGTTGAATGTGACAGGTTGCCAATCAGAAAGCGCAGATTCTCTTCCTGCTTTCTGAGGGGAAATTACAGAGGGGAATCCCAAACAGCTGACACGGTGCAACCTGAAGTCCAGCGGACATTGGAGATGATATGTGGAAACAACATTAATGTTTATAAAACATTTGGTGCAAAGAATATAGAAATGACGAGGGGAGGAGTTGGACCGGTAACTTTTCAGCTGTTCTTCGTTAACGTGACATAAATAGGTTCTAATGATTTTCATTCAGTCAGGACGTTACGCTGACACTAGAGCTACATGAATTGCAGGTAGATTGTAGTAAAGCATTGATTAATGCCTGGTTTTAAAATGAGTTAAATTGACTTGTAGCCATTATTTTGTGCCCATTGTTGGACATCAGACGGCACAATTGAACCCGATCGAACTGTTATACCAAGGATTTCTGTGGGCTAATGTGTGATCTCTCAAGTTTTGAAAATCGGCCGACAGCTCTAAGATGGTGTAGTGTGAACTGGACATTAAACTGAGGAAATGAGGAAGGGAGGGTCAGTGGAGAGCAGCGGAGTTGAGCCTTTTTTAATTCAGCGTCATCAACAGAAAGAGAAAAAGGTCAGAAGAGACGATAAAGGCGATAATCAAAATGACGTTGATAGTTTTAATTTATCGTACGATTAATTGATTTATTATTTATAGTGACAGGCCTAATAATGACTAAAGTATAAATGAACGATTTTATTAGATTAGTAGAGAAAACAAACCTCAGATTCTTCACTTTACTGACTGAACTCTCCAGGATCTCAACCAGAGGCTTCAGATCAGATTCTCCATCTTCATCTATGAAGATCTGATTTATTTCCAGTTCAGTCAGATCTGGGTTGGTCTTCAGCGCTGAGGCCAAAACTTTACATTCATCCTTTTCGAGTGAACAGCCACCAAGTCTGTGATTAGAGAAGAAATAAAATCAGTTCTAATAAAATCAATCTGGATCAATAACAGACTAAAATATGATAACAGTGATGTCATCATCTGATCAACATCTGATCTTCAATTTACTGAGTTTGACCCCACAGAGAATCCGTTCAGTTCCTGGTTAAAGTCCAGGTTCTGGTTCTGGTTCTGGTCCAGGCTTCATGTCCTCAGACCTTCAGCTGCAGTCAGATGTTGAAGATCTTCTATCATCTGTGAAGGAAAGTTCAGTTTTCTCTGCAGCATCTGATGGAGCTGCAGCATCAGAGCCTCAAAGGAGCTGCAGCTGCTGATGAAGAGGCTGACTGAGCTGAATGAAGGAAACTACTGGAGATGATGGAGAGGAGGAGGAACTGCTCACAGCTCGGACTTGGACTAGACACTTTGGCTCCTTGAGATCTTCCACCAGGCAAGAAGTGAGTTAGAAATGAAGTGAGCAGAGCAGGAAGTCCAGCCTGCTGTGGACCTCTGGCATCTCTGGGTTTGTTTAGCCAATATCTGCTGCAGCATCTAGAATCATCATCATCATTAATAATAGTAGGATATTCTATAGAAACAAAGTTCCCAGCAGCAGGTTATTAAATGCTGCCACAGAGGAAACTGGGAGCAGAAACCAAACACATGATGCTCCCAGTTCTGTCTCCGTTCATCTGCTGGATTTGATGCTTTAACAAAGTAGAAAGTGGACAGTCGTCAACCTGCTGCAGCTAAAAGCTTCAGATTGTTCTGGTCGTCCTGCAGAGCAGCAGCAGAACCGGTCCTGCTGCTGCTTCAGGTCTGAACCTCTCAGACTGTTGATCTGAGAGGAACTGGGACAAACTGGTTGGAAGAGGGAACCATGTCTCTGCAGTGGTCTGTCCGTCGTCTCAGAGGAACAAAGGTTTGGATGTCAGAAGAAATTGTTGCTAAACTCCTGAATAGCTGAAGACCAAAACCCCTGGAGGAGACGGAGCGTTTGGGTCCAGCAGCATTTTCATGGTGAAGCAGTGAAAGTTCTCCAGTAACTAGAAGAGGCTGGGATGTCTAAAGAGTTGAAGCTCATGTCTCTCCAGGTCTTCATGGAGGACAGCTAACAGCTTCAACAAAGGCTGCAGATGAAGAGTTGATGAGGAAAATGGTTCCAGCTCTGGAAGCTCAGAGTTCTCAGAGCTTTGGGAGGATCTGACAGAAACCAGAACTTTCTGGACAGACAACAACAATCAACACATTTTGGTCTCATTTACAAACTCAGAGGAAACTAGTGGGAGGAGGAAGAGGTGAGGATGATGATGGAATGAAGAAGATCAACCCTGTTCACAAAGTTTCTAATTAATGCAACGGTTTATTTTAATGGTCCTAATTTTCATTAAACCTAAACAATTATTTTATAAAAACAATCAAAGATCCTAAAAGGTGAATTATGGAGTAGCGGCTCAATGAATGAAGAGAAGATTAAAGTTAAAAAGTCTCTCTGGTTGATTGTAAAGTGTTCATGTATATTGTATATGTAAGCAAAAATGGAAAAAACTAATAAAAAGTTCAATGATAAAAAAAGGTCTCTCTGGTTGATTGGATCTTTAAGAGAAAACAGATTTTCTAGAGTTTGTCATAATGCGATGTTTCTAGGACTCTAAGGCAAGCAACAACTACGGACACCCAAACAGTTTTAACGGATTTATTCAACAGTAGAAAGTGCAGGAGAGAGTGGCGGGGCGTCAATCTGCGACAGCAGGGAGGGGAACCGGATCAACGGAGGAACTGCAAAGGGGGCGAGCAGTTAAGAGGGAAGAAATGAAGGGAATGTTGGGGTAACCTGATGGTGACTTACAGTCTGCGGGTTGAGGTCAGCTGAGGAGGATACAGGGGGGTTCCAACTGTGGGTGTGGTGGTTTCCAGATGGGGGAGTTCCAGCAGGTAATTCAGGGCGGACAGGCAGCAGCTGAGTGGTGGGTGAGGCGCAGGCAAGGCCCAACGGAGCAGCTACAATCAGATTCCTCAGGTGAGTCTGGTTCTGAGCGAGTTCAGCGTGGATTCACACAATAGAAGCAGAACCATCTGGCATCTGATTCAGGGAAGCCGCTCCTCTTTAAGGACCTTGCAGATTGGTGGTGATGAATAGCAGCTGGATCCCATCAACCTGCCACCCTGTGAAGGAGAAGAAAACCACTCCTGCAGAAGAACCCAACAGTACCCCCCCTCAACGGATGCCACCTGGCGGCGAGGAAGAAAGCAGCGAGGCGCTCAAATGAGGGTCGGATCCAGGATAAAGGACCGTGGAACCCAGGACCGGTCCTCAGGGCCATAACCCTCCCAGTCCACCAGGTACTGCTTACCCCATCCACGGGGGCCACATCGAGTGTGTGGGTGGCCAACAACCCGGGGCGGAGGGGCTCGGAGGAGGCACAAAGGACTAGAGGCGTGGGTCTGACCGTGAAACACAGGGTGGACACAAATGGGCAACTTGGACAGGC
The DNA here is from genome assembly GCF_019740435.1 of Gambusia affinis. Taxonomy (NCBI): domain Eukaryota; kingdom Metazoa; phylum Chordata; class Actinopteri; order Cyprinodontiformes; family Poeciliidae; genus Gambusia; species Gambusia affinis. Next base: position 81,794 of record NC_057891.1, on the reverse strand, counting down.
AGCAGAAGGCAGAAGCTGGGCGGTGTCAACCAACAGACCCAGAAACCTGGGGGACAGCTTGCGGAACAGGATTTTAAAGGGAAGTTCTTTGGCGACAACCAAAGCGCTGGCAGGCGAGAAAGTGGGGGCTGGAATTGCTTCCTGTCTGCTGACGCTTATTCTGAGCAGGCGTTCATTGAAGGCAGCCTTAGTCTGGTTCCAAAATCGTTGACAGTTTGCATGTAAAGTCTGACAGGCGGAATGACTGCATCTGGGAAGGATGTAGGTAGTAGGAGGTTGGAACCCTTGAGGCGCCTCGAATGGAGATAACCCTGAGATATGTATGCGTGTTATGGGCGTACTCCACCCGCTGAAGAACACTCCAAGGCGTGGGGTTGGGCGCAGAGGCAGCGCAGGGTGTTCTCCAGTTCCTGGTTAAGCGTTCACAGCCCATTAGTTTGAGGATGGAACCCGAAGACAAACAGACGGGCTCCGAGCACAGAACAGAAGTTCCGCCAGAGCTGGGAACAGAACTGAGGCCCCTGGGAGACAATCTCCGCATGAGGCCATGGATGCATGCGAAAGAGAAGTTTTGCAGTCTCGGCCGGCGAGGGAGTTTAGTGAGGCGACCAAATGACAAGCCTTGGAAACGGTCTATAATAGTGAGGATGACATTTTTCCGTTTGGATGTGGGAGACCAGTAACAAAATCTAGGGAGATGTGGGACCAGGGACTAGCGAAGGAATGGACAGTGGTTGTAACAGACCAGAAGGTGGGGTGAGGTCTTGTTCCCTAGCACAGGTGGGGCAGAGACATATTCAACGACATCTTTATTGAGTGAGGGCCAAAAAAAGTACGAGCAGCAGCAGACTAAACGGCTTGACTTACCCAGGACGGAGAAGCGGATGAGTGTGTGCCCAATGGATGGCTCGACCCGGACAGAGGCGGGGACATACTGACTGGTTGGGAGGACCTGTCTGGGTCTGGTGGTTAGAGCCTCTTGGATGGCTCTCTCCACATCCCAGGTAAGGGACCATGGTGCGAGGCTGGGCAGGATGGATCCGGGAGACTGGATCAGGAGACTGGAGAGTCATCTGGAGAGTGGAGGAGAGGGCATCTGGCTTGGTGTTCTTGGAACCCAGGCGATAGGTGATGTTGAGGAGGTTGAGAACGGGAGAGAGAAAGACTGGCAAGTGGATTCAGGCGTTTGGCGGACTGAAGGTAAGCCAGAGTCTGTCCAGACAATGACTGGGAGCTCAGTACCCTCAAGCCAGTGTCTCCACTCCTCAAGGGCCAGTTTGATGGCCAGGGCTGTCACCAATGTCATACCTGCTTTGTGGGGAAAACTTCTTAGAGAAGAAGGCACTGCAGGTGGAGCTTGCCATCTTTGGAGAGCGCTGTGACAGGAGGCCCCACACCTGTTTCAGATGCATCCACCTCCACTGTAAATTGAGCAGAAGGGTCAGGATGAATGAGAATGGGAGCATCCACAAACCTTCTCTTTAGCTCAACAAAAGCAAGTCCGGCCTCTGGGGTCCAGCTGAATGGGTGTTTGGTGGAGGTCAGACTGGTCAGAGGGGTTGCGATGACACTGAAGTTTCGGATGAACCGCCGGTAGAAATTAGCGAACCCCAGAAAGCGCTGGAGTTGCTTTCTGGAGTTCGGAACCGGCCATTCCTCAACAGCCTTGATCTTAGCCAGGTCCGTCTTCACCTGCCCGCCCTCAAACACAAAGCCAAGAAAGGTAATGGATGTTACATGAAACTGACACTTCTCAGCCTTGACAAAGAGCCGGTTTTCCAGCAACCTTTGGAGGACCAATCTGACATGCCGGCGGTGCTCATCCATGCTGTTGGAGAAGATAAGAATGTCGTCAAGATAGACAAAAACAAACACATTGAGATAGTCCCGAAGGACATCATTTACCAGATTCTGAAAGGTGGCGGGGGCATTGCAGAGGCCAAAGGGCATAACCAGATACTCAAAATGACCAAAGTGGGTTTTGAATGCCGTTTTCCATTCATCACCCTCTCGAATGCGAATGAGATGATACGCATTATTCGCTTGGAGAAGATGGAGGCTTGGTGAACAGGTTCAAAAACTGAGGACAATAAAGGGAGAATATTTGTTTGTTTTTACGGTGATTTGATTAAGACCTCTATAATCAATACGCGGGAGAGAGTTATCCTTCTTAGAAGAAGAATCCAGCAGGGGGGGGAAGGACGAATGAGACCAGCCTTAAGTGAGTCATTAATGTACTGCTCCAGTGTTTCCCTTTCTTGCTTGAGATGTTAAATAACCGGCTGGAAGGAAGTGGGGCTCCTGGAAGGAGATACATAGGGACGATGTGGAGGGAGAGATTGGCGAGATCTTTTCTGAAAACCCGATGGAGATCATGGTATTCAGTGTGAGATATTTGCCAGGTTCACCAATCGGCTGGGATTGCTCAGAGGGCAGGGCCGGTTTAGCAGATTGCATTGGTTTAGACAGTAAGGACTCCATGCGCATGCATCAGCCCAGTTAATGTGGGGTTGTGCTTGGAACCCAGAGAACCAGAACCAGAGGGCATCCTTAGTAGGAAACACAAAGCATTGAATGAGCTCCTGGTGGTTGCCCGAGCGTGGAGGAAACTGGGGTTTTGATGGGTTGTTAATGGGACTGCCATCTAAGGCAGCCACCACGGAGAAGGTAAGGCCTGGACCTGGATCTGATATTTCTCAACTAAAACAGGGTGTATGAGATTCTGCTCTGAACCGGAGTCTACCAAGGCTTGGAAGGATAGGAATGCTGCTGAATGGTGAGAATAGCAGGAAGATTTAGCTGGAGGTAATTATTCTCTCTAGATTAGAACCCCCATACTTACTGGCGGGCCAGGGTGTTTGGGAATAGGACATGCTGAGATGAAATGTTGAGGAGAGCCACAGCAGCAACAGCCAGAGGCTAGCAGGCGCTGCCTCCTCTGGGGCTTAGCAGACTCGGCCTAACTGCATAAAAGTACATTCTGGATAGAAGGACTGGATGTGTCTGGGCTGGGAGAACCCCTAATGGAGAACTGAGATGACTGGGAATTTGAGGATCGGGATCTAGTTCTAAGTCGATTATCAATCTTGATGGCCAGGTTAATTAATTAGTCAGGTTCAGGTCTCGGCAAGCCAGCTCATCTTTTAATTTTTCATTCAGAGCATGTTGGAAGGCTCCTTTAAGAGCTGGTTCATTCCAACCTGCGCTTACCAAATCAAACTCAAACAAATCGGCCACAGACTTATTTCCCTGCCTTAAATCCCAAATTCTTTTAGAGGCAACTTCTTCCCCAAGTTTGGGACAAAAGTCTGTTTGCTATGAAATCATCAAAGAGTAAAGAGCTGATGTTCTCTTCGTCCACTATGGTCTCCGCCCATCTAAGTGCTCGATCCTTTAACAGTCCTACAATAAAAGAAATCTTGCTGGCGTCATCCGGAAATGGCGGGGAGGCGAAAGGCTAGAGAACATTGCAGTAGAAAACCCTTGCTTTTCCCCAGCTCACCTGAGTATTGTTCGGAAGCGGGCATGATGGCGTCCACGAGGCAGCGGAGGGCGGAGGAAGCGAAGTAGGAGCAGGCGCAGGGGCTGGAACAGGAGCGGACCCGGAGCGGAGCTGGGAAATCCTGTCCTGCAAAATCTGAATCTGATTTGTCATTTGGTGTAAGTGCTGGAGTATGGAGTTCTGCTGATGCAGCACGCCATTAATTCGGCGTCGCGGCCCAGGAGGATGACCTGTTCAGACAGAGTCCGTGTTGTGCTGCAGAGTCCGATTGGCCAGATGGTTTCTGTCATAATGCGATGTTTCTAGGACTCTAAGGCAAGCAACAACTACGGACACCCAAACAGTTTTAACGGATTTATTCAACAGTAGAAAGTGCAGGAGAGAGTGGTGGGCGTCGATCTGCGACAGCAGGAGGAACGGATCGGAGGAACTGCAAGCAAAGGGCGTTAAGAGGAAGAATGAAGGGAATGTTGGGGTAACCTGATGGTGACTTACAGTCTGTGGGTTGAGGTCAGCTGAGGAGGATACAGGGGGGTTCCAACTGTGGGTGTGGTGGTTTCCAGATGGGGAGTTCAGCAGCAGGTAATTCCAGGGTCAGGTGAGTCTGGTTCTGAGCGAGTTCAGCGTGGATTCACACAATAGAAGCAGAACCATCTGGCATCTGATTCAGGGAAGCCGCTCCTCTTTAAGGACCTTGCAGATTGGTGGTGATGAATAGCAGCTGGATCCCATCAACCTGCCACCCTGTGAAGGAGAAGAAAACCACTCCCCTGCAGAACCCAACAGAGTTCTGAAGGTTTTTATTCATTTCAACATGAAAAGTGATAAAAAGTTAAATATTTTTAAAATGATCAAAATGTGTAAAAACCAGAAGCTGCAGCTGTCCTGGATGATCTGAATGTTTAGATGTTTGAATGGATGAAATAGTCCAGAGGATGAAGGAAGAAGTTAAAGACCAAAAACATCCAGAAGCAACTTGAAGAAGAAGAAGAAACAGGAGGACAATATTGCTGAATCAGCATTCACACAATGAAAACATCTGGACTCACCGAGCCTTTCTGCAGTTCCTCACAGCTGGAACCAGTCTCCGTCGTCCTGATTCTGATGTGTTGTACTTCTCCAGGTCCAACTCATCCAGAACCTCTGACATCTGCAGCATGAAGGCCAGAGCTGAACAGTCAGTATCTGAGAGCTTCTTCCCTGAATCCAGCAGCCGTTGGATCTCCTGATAAAATGAGAGATCGTTCATCTCCATCAGACAGTAGAAGATGTTGATTCTTCTGTCAGGAGAGATTCTATCAATGTCCATCTCCTTCAGGTTGGTGATGATTCTCTGGATGGTTTCTGGACTGTTCTCTCTCTGACCCAGCAGATCTTCTAAGAGGTTCTGGTTGGACTCCACAGTGAGACCATGAAGGAAGCGGACAAACAGGTCCAGGTGGCCATTTTCACTGCTGAGGGATTTCTTCATGACTTTCTTCATGAACTCATCTAGAGATGTTTCTCTGTATTTTTCTCCCAGGATCGTCTGGATCACCTCTGACTTCCTGCTGGTGAAACAGTGGAGCATGTAGACTGCAGCCAGAAACTCCTGGACGCTCAGATGAACAAAGGAGTAGACTGAGATGTTGCTCACTCCTCTCTCTGTTTTAAACATTTCAGTGAAAACTCCTGAGAACAACGCAGCATCTTTGATGTTGATGTCACACTGATTGAGGTCTTTGTCATAGAAGATCAGGTTTCCCTTCAGCAGCTGATCAAAAGCCAGTCTTCCTAGAGACTCAATCAGCTTCATGTTCTCTGGAGTCCAGATTGATTTTGTCTTTTTTCCTCTATCATACTTTTCCTCCTTGATTGTGAGTTGAACCAGCAGGAACTCTATGTACATCTCAGTCAGGGTCTTGGGCAGATCTCCTCTCTCTCTGGTCTCCATCAGATTCTCCAGAACTTTAGCAGTGATCCAGCAGAAAACTGGGATGTGACACATGATGTGGAGAGTTTTTGATTTCTGGATGTGGGAGATGATCCTGTTGGCCTTCACTTCATTTGTGAATCTCTTCCTGAAGTATTCCTCCTTCTGGGGGTCAGTGAACCCTCTGACCTCTGTCACCATGTCAACAAACTTTGCTGGGATCTGATTGGCTGCTGCAGGTCGTGTGGTTATCCAGAGGAGAGCAGAAGGAAACAGTTTCCTCCTGATGATGTTTGTCAGCAGAACATCCAGTGATCTGGACTCTGTAACATCAGTCAGGATCAGATTGTTCTTGAAATCCAGATCAAGTCGACTTTCATCCAGACCATCAAAGATGAACAGAACCTGAAACGTTTCAAAGCTGCTGATTTCTTTGGTTTTAGTGAAGAATTTATGAATCAGTTCTAATAAACTGAACTTTTCTTCTTTCAACATATTCAGCTCTCTGAAAGTGAATGGAAATATGAAATCAATGTTCTGGTTGGTTTTGCCTTCAGCCCAGTCCAGAGTGAACTTCTGTGTTAACAGTGTTTTCCCAATGCCAGCCACTCCCATGGTCATCACTGTTCTGATTGGTTGATCTCTTCCAGGTGGGGTTTTAAAGATGTCTTCTCTTCTGATTGTTTCTTGTTTCCTGGATGCTGTTTCAATGTGTCTGACCTCATGTTCCTGGTTGACCTCTCTAGTTAACCCCTCTGTGATGTGGAGCTCTGTGTAGATCTGGTTCAGAACGGTTTTATTTCCATGTTCAGCGACGCCTTCAGAGAGACTCTGGAACTTCATCTTCAGAAACTCTTTAAGGTCAGGCTGATACTGAGCAACAATATCTGAAAAAACATAGAAAAACAAACAAAATAAAAACAATTTGCAATATTCTAACAAGTAACTGGACTAATAAAGTGTCCAGTTTGGTTCTTCTACATAAACTATGAAGGAAACATAATTCAATAATTAGAGAAAACCGTTATTAAAATGCTTTTAATAACGGTCTGTAACAAAAACACACAATTTCATCATGACTTGATTTGTTTTTATAATATATTTGATAATGTATGTAGAAATCATTATTTTATGGGAAAAAAAGGAAAAAAAAAATGCTCTGGGGCCCCCTGGTGGTCGCGGTAGGTACTGCAAGCTTTGCAGTAACGAGCTGCCGTGCAGAGAGCATCCAAACGTCCAGAGCTCCGGTCAGAAGATAAGTTGAACCCAGGACCTTCTTGCTGCAAGGCAACAGCTCTACCAACTGCCAAACGTTTTTCAACACGTCGACATCAAAGTGTTCAGTCAGACCAAAAGCAGCTGATGTCGTCCAGGAGGAGCAGAGATTCCTGCCAGAGGGCGATACGGCCAAGTCTCTGGATCCTCTGATCCTGGACAACCACAACACCATCGATCCAAACCTCTCCACCTTCTTTACAACCTCTTTGCTCTCCAGCCTCATCTGGGCCGTGTGAGCCGCTGTTTTCTGCTGCTGGAGAATTTTATTAAGAAATTAAACAAACTCGATTTCAAAACGTTGGAAAAACTTTTTTTAAATAAAAATAAAATCCCAGTCCACATGCTTCCTCATTCACAACATGTTCGCTGCTTCCAGGCTGCAGGAACTTCAGTTCTGATGGTTCTGACCCGTCTGGTGGTTCTGAACTGTAACTGGTGTCTCCAGCAGGGGACACTGTCCTAGTCAAAGTCTCCAGCTGCTTCTTCAGGACTCTGGTCCCTGATTGTCCTGAACCTACTGATCTGGTTCCTCCTCTTCATCACTCAGTACATCACATTGACCTTTGACCTTCTAATCAGCCAATCATCGCTATTGATCACCACCAATCATCTGATTGGAAAACTCCAATATTTATACCACTGACCTTTGACCTGGAGATGAACCCGTTTCATCATCAGGATGACTCGTTTCCTGATGGAGACTCTGCAGGTGTAGATCCCGCTGTCTGCAACTGAGGGACGTTCCAGAGTCAGACTGAGGTCTTTAGTCTTCAGTGGGTCGTCATTCATCCTGGTTCTGTTGCTGCTGGTCAGGTTCTGTCCTTCAGGATCAGCAGAACCGTTTGGATACACACAAACCGTCTTCTTCTCTCCGTCCCTCCACTCCACTCTAGCGCCTCCAGGCAGGCAGACGTTGGTTTTGCAGGGCAGCAGGACAGATTTAACCCCTGAATCCACCTTCAGTGGAACTGAGAGACAAAGAGGACAAGATAAAAAAGAGAGAGAAAGAAAAAGAGAAACAGAGAGAGAGTTCCTTCTCTTCCTTCCCTTCCCCCCTTGGACCAGGATGAACCCATCAGGTCAGAGACCATGAAGGTGTTTCTGGTGAAAATGTTTCTTGTAACTGAGACGTTCAAGTCAGAGAGAAAAATCCGACAGCAGTGTTTCGTCTCCAAGACAGTTTGGTGATGAAACTGTTCTGAAGGCAGGACTGAATTGTAGTTTCTATCTTTGCCACTAGGGGGCAGCAGCCATTTAGTGAGTAAAGTTTTGTTCAGATGTGAAATAATGTTCAGTTATCAGTGCAGATCAGTTGAAGTTGTGTTTGTAGTTAGTTTATGTGATATTTATGACCATCAGACTGGTAAGATACAATCTATTTGTGTTTAAGAAGAATAATGTTTGTATTTTATTACTTTAGACATTTTCTGTTGGCTCATTTTGCCCAGAAGAAGCTGAGTTTTACTTTAAAATGGTGAATTCTGTTATGTTGAGTTTTTCTCTTTTACTTTATTTAACTTTATTAGTAACTAATCAAACATCCAAACTCCGCCCACTTCCACAGTCCTTCACTGAGAGGAAGAGACTTTAAATCCTGCTGCTAGTTTATAAATCACTGAACGGATTAAAGATCTGCAGCTGCTGGATCAACCTGCTGGTTCTGGTTCTGCTCTACATCCAGAACCAGAACCAGTCATGGAGAAGCAGCATTCAGCTTCTATGCACCATAAATCTGGAACAAACTTCCAGAAAACTGAAATACAGCTGAAACACTGAGTTCCTTTAAATCTAACAGACTGTAGAGACAGCAGCAGCAGCAGCAGCAGCTGGTTCTGGTTCTGGTTCTAACTTTACTGCATTTGATCTGAACATGAATGAACAGAAAGATCTGAACTGATGACAAGATGAACCGTTGACCTCTGACCCCTAGGACAGGTCACATGATGTCTCACAGCATTCTGGGTCAGAAACATTCAGACTCACCTGGCAGGAAATAATCTTTAAAATGATATAAAACGCCTGCAGAGACGATGAGAACCAGAACCAGCAGAGCTTTGAGAACCAGCAGAGCTTTGGCCCAGGATGGAAAAGGTTCTGTGGAAAAACAGAGAAAGATTGACCTCACTCTGACCTTTGACCTTCATCAGCAGCTCTGACCTGATGCTCTGGACTGACCATATTCCAGAACCACAGTGTGTCTCAGGACGTCCTGGTCTCTGTAGAAGGTGCAGACGTAGCGTCCACCGTCTCCGTCTCTGGGGTTCCTCAGGGTCAGGCTGACGTCTCCGGTCCTCAAGAAATCTTTCTTCATCTCTGTTCGGTCGCGGTAAAAACCGTCCTGCTTTCTTTGGTTGCTGCTGTGAACCATCATAAATTCTGGTTCTGAGCGGGTCCACTCCACTATTGTGCCCTCAGGAAGGTGGGATGATGTTCTGCAGGGCAGGACGACAGAACCTGACCCTTCAGTGACCTTGACCTCCTGCTGATCAACTGAGAGGAAATAAAGAAGAAAATGAGCAGAAACAGTTTGGATCATTTTCTGGTTTGATGTCGTCATTCAGTTTCTGTCTGCAGGGAGAAAAATCATTTCTTTAATGATCAACATAAAATCAGAAACTTGAATCCATCAGTGGTTCATGTGACAGTTATTGATGCACCAGAGGGTTTGATCTATACACAGCAGATCTACAAAACCTGTTTGTTCTGTGGAGGCTGAAGATGAGAAACACAAATACTAAATATTCCTGGAGATTCATCCTGTAAATGTTCAGTTTATCCAGCTGGTCAATGATCATCAAAACATAAATAATAGTGGAAAAAGTGAAAAAGGTCTCGATAAATCATGTTTTATAATCTTAATAAATATAAAGTGTTTTTAAGAAGTCATAAAATGATGCTGAATATTGATCTAATTCATTTATATTTTATTTTTATAGATATTTACATGAATGTGTTTGAATGAAGCTGCTGTCATTAAAGAGCCGACTGCTTTACTGTTAATGAAAAACTAAAATAGAGACTGAGGTCAATTATGGAGACTTAAAGAAACATGAAATATTAATGAAAGCATTTCTGTTTTGTTAGGAATTAACAGCAGGTTTATAGGAAATAAATCTGTTTCCATAGTAACTCAGATTATAGAAATTATTGTATTAATAATAATTTCATTATAGAAATAATCCATTCATCCATTCCTTAGTTATTCTGAGTTATTCTGGGGATGGTCTCCATGGTTACAGACACTATGAACAACTTTAAAATAGGGTGTGCTGCTTGTTTATCTGACCTTTGACCTTCAGATGAATCTGTTTCACTTTCCGTTCTTCTATTCCATTAGAGATGCTGAAGGTGTAGTTTCCTCCATCAGACGGTTGAGGTTTCCTCAGAGTCAGGCTGAAGTCTCCAGAGTCCAGAGCGTCAGGATTCATGGAGGTCCGGTTTGTGAAATGCTGGTTCTGGTTTTTAAGATCGTCACCGTTTTCTCTCCGTAGATGGACGGAGTTAGGACTGAGATCACTGCGAGTCCAGATGAGTAACGGATCTTCAGGTAGAAGATCATAGTAAAGGCAGGGCAGCAGGACAGACTCCGCCCCCTCATTAACCTCCACCACTCCACCCAGAGCATGCTGGGAAACTGAGGACACAAGACGAGGGTTTAGTGTGTAGAAATACTGATCAGTTATTGACTAGTGATGAAAGATTTCAGTCTGTCTGCTAAACAGCTCAGTGATGCTGAACTCTTATTGGGCAGCAATGATCTCTGTTCATGTAACATGTAACTCACATTAAGCAAAATGTCAGAAAACTGATAAAAGTGCATTAAAATAACTGTTAAAATGTAAAAACTGAAGATGGAAACAGATGAAACTCAAACATCCTGAATGTGTTTTTTAGAGTTGCTGCTGTTTGTGGTTATTAGCAGAAATCCTGCTGTCAGTTTTCAGGTTGTTTTTTCTCATGAACTGATTTGATGAGAAAGATTTTTGTTTTAGTATCTTGGTGATTGTTGGGGCAGACATTTTGTTTCTGTGACTTCCTGAAAAACTAAAATTCTTCTAACTTTATTTTTCTGGGATTTCTGGTCCAGATTCTTTATAGTTACAGAATTTAAACCTTCCAGTAACTTTCAGTTAGTTTCTGCTGTGAAACTGAAGCGTCTTTGTTGATCAAACAACAATTTGGAAACTTCTGTATATTCTACATATTTTATTACTTCAATAGAACCTCATTGTGAGCGTTCATCTCTAAAGGGGCTTTTACACAATTACACAGTTTGAACCCAGATTTCTAAAAATGTAATTCTAGTCATAAATACATTCAAGATATTTGTTAAAGGATCCAGGATCAGTTCAACATGATGCAATAAATATGTTGTCATTTTCCTGTTGACTAAAGAACAAAAACTCATAATTACATTCTGAATATCATCCATAGATCAGGTTTGTTTTTTATAAAACCAGTAAACCAGAGAAGAACCAGAACCACCATTACTGGTCTGACCACCATCATGCATCAGCAGCAGAACATTATGACCACCAACCTGTGAGACCCAGGTGAATTCAGGAGAAATAAACTACAATCACCCAGGCGACCATCTTGGATTCAAATGAACATTTATGTGAAAAACTGAAGACAGGAAGGAAAACCAGAACCAGAACCAGAACCTTCAACATCTGCAGACTAGGCCTGTCACAATAACAAATTTTGCTGAGCGATTAATTGTCTCAAAAATTATTGCGATAAACGATACTATTGTCTGAAGACCTTTGTACACTGATTTCATGGAAGTGACATAATAATTCATGCGATTTCCTGCCAAAGATAGATACACTTTAATTTCAAAAGAACACTTAACACTGGAACTGATAAAATAAACAAAACACCCAAAAACAAAAAAACAGTGGATTCTCAGTCTCCATTAACAAAAATGTACTTGAATGAAAACACCAAAGTGTAAATAAATACTGCATTCAACCAAAAGAGTGCAGATTATGAAGTCTGTTTACCATATTGCCCTTCAGTAATCATTAGATTTAAATAGAGAAGATGGAACATCGACTACCTGATGCAATAGTTCACACTACATGTTAGTTCACACCTACATTTTCCCCTTATGACAATCTTAGAACGTTGATCGTTCTAAGGATGTCGCATGCCATTTTGTAACCAATCATCCTGTAGTGTGTGGTGTGTTACGGTAGATAGTTGTGGCCTCTTCTATCTAAATCAGGGGTTTTCCCCGACTGGGATCGTTAACACAACCTGTTGAATGTGACAGGTAGCCAATCAGAAAGCGCAGATTCTCCTCCTGCTTTCTGAGGGGAAATTACAGAGGGGAATCCCAAACAGCTGACACGACGTAACCCGAAGTCCAGCGGACATTGGAGATGATTTGTGAAAACATTAATGTTTATAAAACATTTGGTGCAAAGAATATAGAAATGACGAGGGGAGGAGTTGGAGCGAAATTGCTACGCAGTTGATGAACCCGGTAACTTTTCAGCTGTTCTTCGTTAACGTGACATAAATAGGTTCTAATGATTTTCATTCAGTCAGGACGTTACGCTGACACTAGAGCCACATGAATTGCAGGTAGATTGTAGTAAAGCATTGATTAATGCCTGGTTTTAAAATGAGTTCACTGAACTTGTAGCCATTATTTTGTGCCCATTGTTGGACATCAGACGGCACGATCAAACCCGATCGAACCGTTATACCAAGGATTTCTGTCGGCTAATGTGTGATCTCTCAGGTTTTGAAAATGGGCCGACGATCAACCGACAGCACTAAGATCGTGTAATGTGCGCTGGACATTGCTCTAAGGAAATGAGGAAGGGAGGGTCAGTGGAGAGCAGCGGAGTTGAGCCTTTTTTCATTCAGCGTCATCAACAGAAAGATAAAAAGGCTGGAAGAGACAATGAAGGCGATAATTAAAATGACATTGATAGTTTTAATTTATCGTACGATTAATTGATTTATCGTGACAGGCCTACCGCAAACATTCATCACTGGTTTCTGAGGTTAATGTTTCTGGGAGCTAATGTCCAGATTACTGGTCTGTGTGGGTCTCAGTGTTTCTGATGCTGCCAGAACTACAACCCGATAAAAACTGATCGAAAACAACATAACCAGATCAGCTGCTGAATCAAAACCAGAGAAATTAAATCCAGACAGGAAACGACAAAGTGGAGCCACTGGTTGGATGGAAGAGATTAGAATCCAACCAGGAACAATAAACCAATGAGATCTACTGGGAGGACTGGTGAGAGACGAGTCGCTGGAACCAGAACAAACAACCAGCTGAGGTCACCAAGGGTCAGTTAGAGAGAAGAATGGACCAGAACCAAGAAGCTCTGAGGCTGATCAGCAGCTTGCAGAGAGACTGGAGAGGATGAGGAGCAGAGAGAGGAAGGTGACCTTACCGAGCAGGAGGATCATCATCATCATCATCATCTTCCTCTCAGAACAAACAGAGAGACTTCCATCAGATCCCAGCAGTGGATCACCTCTGACACCAGTTCACTGTTTCTACTGGAACCAGCAGAAACATGCAGGAGGAAACTCCTGCTGATTGGCTGATCCAGATGTCAATCTGGTTCTGATCCAGATCAGTTCTGAGGAAAGGCGTGGAGCTTCAGTTTCCTCATAGTTTTCTTGGAGTTCAATCATTTCTGTCTTTCTGCTCCACCATGTCCGTTTACCAGTTTCATTTCCCGACCAGAACCTCTGAGTGTAAACCACCTAGAGAAATAATGAGATTTGGTTATTTATAAAAACAGGCTTCAAGGCTGAAAATGTTCAGGTGTTACAAGTCATACATGTCATCCAAATGGATCAGAACCAGAGTTACATTCACCGTCCAGCCTGGGAAACATTTAGCAAACCTGATGGATGAAACCAAGTCAGTTTTCTGCTTGTCCGTCTTTATGCTAATGAGGAGAGCTGCCTTCTCTGTCCAGCTCTACTATTGGCCAATGGAGCTTTGGAACCAACGTCACTGCTTAGGACGTTGTGGGGCGTTTACGTGTGCAGCTGCTCGGTGCCATCTTTACAGGTCACAGACAAAAACAAACTTTATTCAGGTGTTTTTATTGTGTTACCGATCGCAGTGAAGTTGGTTTCAAGTTGGATATTGGATATTCCAATATCCACAGTGGCGTTTAATTTCAGCCAGCCATTCTCAAGCTCCCTCCTCAAGCTCTCAGAGGTTCACTTAAGGACCGTCAACACATTTCCAAACCAAACACTCCTGTCAAACAAATGTTTATAAATGCCTTACCCTGTGACTAACTGATACAAAAAAGTGGTAATTTATGCTTTTACATGAGATGACTGAGCTTCTCACCCTATTTCTAAAGGAGAGCCCAGACACCCTACGGGGAAAACCCATTTCGGCCGCTTATATCCACGATCTCGTTCTTTCTGTCATGACCCAAAGCTCATGACCATAGATGAGGGTGGGAACGTAGATCGACCGGTAAATCGAGAGCTTCGCTTTTTGGCTCAGCTCTCTTCACCACGATGGACCGGTAGGACGGCCGACGATGCGCCAATCCGCCTGTTGTTCTCCCGCTCCCTTCTTCCCCCATTTGTAAACAAGATCCCGAGATACTTAAACTCCTCCACTTGGGGCAGGACAACCCCCATCCCGGAGAAGGCACTCTACCCTTTTCCGACTCAAGACCATGGCCTCGGATTTGGAGGCACTGATCGCCATCCCAGCCGCTTCATACTCGGCTGCGAACCGCTCCAGCTAGAGCCGCACATCACGTCCGGATGAAGCCAAAAGGACCACATCATTCGCAAAAAGCAGAGATGCAATCCTAAGGCCACCAAAACTATTATTTATTATGTATAAAGGTATTGTTTATGTAACCTAATTAGCTCTAGATGCTGAAGAAAATTTAAAAATATGGTGTTTTAGAAGACAATTTATCTTTTATGTTGCCAGTAATGGCAAAATTAATAGTAAATAGTAAAGACTTTGTGGTATTCTCGTTTAGTGACGTAATTATATTAGTTGTGTTACTACCCCCACGCCACTAGACACAGTAGCAAGCCCGAAAAGATGCAACTACAGAGCAGATTTAGAAGTACACCTGAAGCTACGGAATTTGTTAAAAACAGTGAGCTGTGTTGAAGTAAATAAAAGAGAGAAGTTCAAATACATGCTGAGAGTGAAAATCCTTCCTAAAGGTGAAGATATATCAGATTTTTAAAAAATGACTAAAAACGGGAGGCCACAGATAATATTGGAAATAGCGTCCCCTTCACTTCCGGAGTGCAATGGTCCCATTTCCAAATAAGGTATGTGACTGACAGTGGTCCATCCCCGTCCCTTCCTGTTTGCTGCAACTAGGTGTACTTGACACGTTTGCTAATTTTAGAAAAGGGAAAAGACTCACTGCAGGAAGGAACTGAACCAGAAGGGTCAAAGGTCAACATCTTGTCACCAACCCAGAGAGGAAAAGCTGCAGTGATTCTAAGGAGACTCTCAGTTCATTTATATTACATGGACAAAACCAAACATTTAACACTGAACAAAACATGTAAATATTCACAGATAACCAGACTGTGGAAAGAACAAGCAGATTTATTTAATTCAGCAGGAACTTTGATTTTAGTTCAGGCTAAAAGAGAACATGAAGACTGGGAATATCAGGTAGAGAAACAATTCAGTGATTAAAATATATAAAACAAAACAGGTTTACTAGTAAGAATTTGTAAACAGTTATGGAAATCATCACAGCGATTCAACAGATAAATTCACAGATTTTTGTGATTTCCTAAAACATTTAAAAACCAGAAACACTCAGAAACAGAGCGACGGTCAGAGAGGAGGAAAGATTTATTCAGGGAGTTCAACTTAAATATCTGAAATCTCCAGGTCAAATCTGACATTTTCATTAGTTTTTTTAAATTAGGTTTTCCTTCTAAAGTCAAAATGTACAAAACAACAAAAAACAATTTGACCCAAAATGACTGACTTCCTGCTGGGTGTGTAAATCGGGTCCAATAGTCATTTTTATCGGTTCTGATGGTTTGATGTTTTAACTCAATTACATAGATTTAAATAACAGCAGTGGGTGGAGCGGATGTTTTTAAATACTCTAGGGCGCTTTGTTATTTCACCATAATCAGTTATTATTGATAAATAATTGATTGAAATGAAATGTGATCAGCTGTCCTCTGTCGCCAGACTGATTCAATCTGAATTTTCTACGGATAAAAGCCCAGAGAAATCCTCTCTGATCAATAAATTATTTACTTCATATAGAAATATTTTTCATCCACCAACCAGTAACTCAGCCGGGCCACAAACACTCAGAACCTACTGGTACCAGTTTGACTCCACTATTATAGTGGGAGCAAACTCAGCTTGCTGTCTGGGTTATATATGCCAACTTGCTTTACAAGCGGTTACTGTTAGTAACTCAGTGGTTTCACCTACGTAACCCGCTATTATCCGCCTCTGCAGTGTGCTAACTAACTAGCATCGCCGCATGTTGGCTACTTCCTCTAGCCGCCCCTGGATCCGAAACACAACAAAACTCTTCCAATATCTTTCACACATTGACGCATTTCCCTAAACATTCTTCGAACAGCACCAAATAAAAAAAGTACTTTGTTAAAATAAACTTGAAGGTTATTCTCACCTGAAAAACAGCATGTAAATGAGCAAACGGAAGACGCAGTTCTGTTACTCCAATTCCTCTCTTTATGAGAAACGGTAAAGCAACAGATACCTCAGTCTCCATACGTCACCTACTGGTGAAACACCATTACTACACCCATCGATATTAACCCCTGTTGAATAAAATAGCTACTTATAACCCCCTAAACATTTAAAGAATTGCATGCTTATTTTTTTCCTATTGTGGGTACACACCAGAGGGCATCACACTACTTTAGCAGGTTTCCTCCCATTTCACATCCTCGTACAAATATTTATCCCTTTATACTAATGAAAACTATTTATCATATTTATGAACTCTAAATGAAAAAAACTGTCATATTTCTGAATTTTAAAGCTTAGAATCTGGTGGAAAAAGCGTAAAATTTCCCAGATGTTAAGGAGCCATTCGCATTCATTCATCCATCCATCTCCCTAGTGGGGTCGGGAGGTGCTGGTGCCTATCTCCAGCTATCGTTCCGGGCGAGAGACGGGGTCACCCTGTACAGGTCGCCAGTCCGTCCGTTCGTCTCCAATCAGACTAAAACTTGGTTCTGATCTGCAGGATTCTTCAGAATCGATCCGGTTTGCGGGTCGTTAGCGGGCAGGATGCGGCTGCATCTACAGGGAGTCGTAGCAGGTGTCTCTGGTGGCCGAGCACAGACCCTGAAAGCAGCCGATCAGTTAATCAATCAGCTGTTCAGAGCGGATGTTGGACGAGTCGAAGCGGTCCGCTTGGTACTTACCTGGTAAACCTGCTCGTTCTTCCGCTGACGCTGCCAAACAACATTTTTTAATTCAAACGGTTCCAGAATCTCACCAACCTGCCTCCTCTATCCCACTGCTCTTGTTGTTTCTTCTTGATATACATTTTTAATAATATTCGTTACCTAATTTTTACTTATTTTAATATTTAAATCAGCAATATTCTGAGGAATCCAAACTAGTTTAACATGAGACCCATCATTTTTAATCCTAAAAATTGAGTGATTTATTTCCAATATAATATCTTGCCTTGATTCTGAATTTAACTCTAGAATACTTATTAAAGCACTACTTGAATCTGAACAAATTAAAACCTCCCTTTCTCTTCTTTCCTCAGTCCATTCTTAAGCCATTAAAATAGCCATTAATTCACCTGTATACACTGTCAATTTATCTGTTATTCCTTTATATTTAAATCTGGAATTATAAATAATATACCTACTCTATCATTTAACATTTTAGAACCATCTGTATATATTTGTATATACTCTGAATATTCTCTTTTTATATAACTTTCCACCTCCTTATTTCTAACTGTCTCCCTTTTCTCAGTAAGTTTAAATCAACTTCAGTCCAAAGAGCCATGATGGAATAACAGGACTAATTAAAAAGTTATCTATTCTTATATCTTTTACTTTATTTATTATTATCCATCCAAAACTATTAATTTGTTTCTTTTCTTTTTCTTGACAAGGTTGCAGCGTAACACATGGAGGATGACCTTTATTATGTCCTTTAATATTTAATATTTCTGACCTGAGCTCCAGTGGCATCTCACCCATCTCAACCTTTGGAGCTGAAACTGGAGTAGTTTTCATTGCTCCACAACAAAGTCTTATTCTATCTATTTTTTTAATAAACTACTTGAAGCTGAATTGTATAAAATACAACCATAATCAAAAATGGATCTAATTAGTCCAACATAAATCATCTTTAATGTATCTACTCCCCATTCTTTGCCTCTCAAACATCTCATTATATTTAAAAGTTTTTTACTTTTTTCAACTATTTTATCTACATGTATGTTCCACGTAAGTTTTTTATCAAACCAGATACACAATTATTTAATTTGATTTATCCTTTCTATAACATCCCCATATAATTTGAGATTTACATTAATATTTAATTTCCTATTAGTAAAAACAACAAATTTAAACTTGGATGTTGAGAATCTAAAAGCTTCTACACTATTTAATGCCTTTTGTAGTTTCCTATTTACAAATTCTGTATTTTTTCCCCTCTTCCAAATAATACCATCATCTGCAAAAATTTATCTACTAAAAATATCATTAATCATTATAATAAATAGCATAGGACTTAAAATACTACCATTTTCAGCTTGATATTTGGAACTTATTTCCCCACCTGTTTATACTCCAATATTTCTTTCAGTTAATTTTTTTTTATCCATCCATATATTTTAGCCTTTATACCTATTTGTTTTATTTTAATCAACAGCCCTTCTGTCCATAACATGTCATAAGCCGTTTCCACATCCAGGCTATTAAATTCTCCTTATTAATCTGAGCTAAATTAATCTAATTTCATGTTCCAGACATAATGCAGGATCTATTCTACTTCTGCCTTTTCTAAATCCAAATTGATAAAACTTAATCTTCTCCTAAGATTTAGAAAAATAAATTAATCTGTTATTTACCATTTTTTCCATAATTTTACCGAAACATGATGTTAGAGCAGGGATGGGCAATCCTGGTCCTCGAGGGCCGGTGTCCTGCAACTCTTAGATGTTTCCCTGATCCAACACACCTAAATCCAACAGCTGAAACACTTCCCAAGTGCAGTCAGGTTCTCCAGAGTCCTGCTAACGACCTCATTATTTGACTCAGGTGTGTTGAAGTATAGAGAAACATCTAAAAGTTGCAGGAGACCGGCCCTCGAGGACCAGGATTGCCCATCCCTGTGTTAGAGCTATTGGTCTATAACAGGGGTCTCAAACTCCAGTCCTCGAGGGCCGCTGTCCTGCAACTTTTAGATGTGCCTCTGCTGCACCACACCTGAATAGAATAAGTAGGTCATTAGCAAGGCTCTGGAGAACTGATCTACACAAGGAGGAGGTAATTAAGCCATTTCATTCCAGTGTTTTGTACCTGTGGCACATCTAAAAACTGCAGGACAGCGGCCCTCGAGGCCTGGAGTTTGAGACCCCTGGTCTATAACTTTCAGCCTCTCCTCTCCTCCAGTCTCTCCATCAGCCTCTCCTCCTCTCTCCATCAGCCTCTCCTCCTATCTCTCCTCTCCTCCTCTCTCCATCAGCCTCTCCTCCGGTCTCTCCATCAGCCTCTCCTCCAGTCTCTCCTCTCCTGTCTCCATCAGCCTCTCCATCAGGCTCTCCTCCTGTCTCTCCATCAGGCTCTCCTCCTGTCTCCATCAGCCTCTCCTCCTGTCTCTCCATCAGCCTCTCCTCCTGTCTCTCCATCAGGCTCTCCTCCTGTCTCTCCATCAGTCTCTCCTCTCCTCCGGTCTCTCCATCAGCCTCTCCTCCTCTCTCATCAGCCTCTTCTCCTGTCTCTCCATCAGTCGCTCCTCTTCTCCTCTCTCCATCAGCCTCCCCTCCTGTCTCCATCAGCCTCTCCTCCTCTCCTCCTGTCTCAATCAGTCTCCTCTCCTCCTGCTAAGCAAACTAAGTAAATTGTGCTCTAGCTAGCAAACTAAAATTTATATACAATAACAAACTACACCTACAACATAGTTTGTTATTAAAGTTCAATTAAAGTTCTATCTTCTACCAAAAGACCAAGGCTGCCTTTAACTGCACTCCAGGTCTGGCTGGCTGACTAAAAACTGCTTCCTTAAAAGGACAACAATTTCGTGACACCAGCTGAGTCAGTTCACATTTATTAATTAAAATATATATTAGTAGAACTCGAGTCAAAATGTACTTCAGCAGGTTTAACTTTGACTACAGAAATGAATTATAATTTCTAATGGCACTTATTTATAACTACTTCTTATAGGGACTAGGCGTTCGGCGGCGTTCGGTCAAGCTCGGTGAAGCTACGTCTCTTGGCTTTAAATCTCAGGTGGATGGTTCTCCTCTCATTCTACTTTAATGTGTTTAATGTTTATAGCCACTTCTCTTCTCCTGGAAATGACAATCAGAGTTCATTGCTGACGCCAGATGCAACCGACATTCTTTTTTTTTTTTTTTTTATTGAATATATAAAAAAAAACAATAACAATCTCAAATAACAAGTCAATAACAAATATTTCAATACAAGAAGAAATATCACAACTCCTGCTTTTGAAAAATACAATTAAATACAAAGGCTGGAACAAAGTATAAAATAAAATAAAATAAATAAAAATAAATAAAATAATAATAGTTAAAATAAATTAATCAGTGGGGACTACCAACTGAAAATCTTCAATTAACTCAAACAATTTAATTGCATTTAAATTTTGCATCTTTTTCAGACATCTTTTGAAAAGGGAAAGTTCATTTTTGAGAGCAGAGATTGAGAGGGAGCATTTTGCATAGCGACATTTATGGATATAATACTTTGTTACAATTATTAGAATATTGATTAAAAATTCCAAATTTTTTTCTTTAATGGATAAACCAAATTGAATGTTTTGCAAGGAAATAAAATCTACATTTATTGTTTTAGAAGACAGAAAGTTTCGAAGTTGACCCCATAAGTTTAATACTTCTTTACATTCATAAAAAAGATGTTTAGTTGTTTCCAATTGAGTTGTACAAAAGCCACAATTCTCAACATTAAACTTAAATCTCTCTCTTAAAAACTCATTTGAAGGATATATGTTATTTATTATTTTAAATTGTAATTCTTTATATTTAGGAGGAATTGGGAATTTCAAATAATTTGTCCTAATTTTGACTATCATAGATTTCTCAAAATTTTGTAAGAGAACTGTGCTTTTTGTTCTTCCTGGGTACATATTATTTATAGAATGCTGATTCAAAAACTTGTTGTTGCATTTATTATCTCTAATGTTCACATGCTCAAATTGAATCTTATGGAGTCTAGGAATAAAGAAATTAGATAAACTGTTTTTAACTGAATGAATGAGGACATCAGGGATACTACGTAAAACTTTCTTATAAATTCTTAGTGAACAATCATTTCTATACTTCCTGTTAAAATCCTCCAAACTTAGAAAATCACCATTTCCATCCAGTAAATGAGTAATTGACCAGATTCCTTTATTCCACCAATTTTCTAGAAAAATAGATTTTCTACCACATAGAATGGCTCTGTTGTTCCACAGTGGAACATTATGAGGGCTGAAGTTGTGCTTAAACATTAACTTCCACTGTAACAAAACCTGTTGGTGGAAATTAGAGAGTTGTAGGGGGAGTTTTGATAATTCAAAATCACATTTCAATAACAACTCAATACCTCCAACTTTTTGAAATACGAACGACGGAATAACAAACCAAATGAGATCACCGTTTTTTAAAAGGGACTGAAGCCATCTAATTTTTAAAGTACCATTCATAATTTCAAAATCAATTGCCTTGATACCACCTTCCTCATAATTTTTTAGCAAATCACTTTTCCTGATATAATGGTGTTTGTTTTTCCAAATAAAGTTAAAATTAATTCTATTAATCTGTTTTATGATATTTGGAGGGACGGCTAAAGAATATGAAGCATACGTCAGCCTGGATAAGGATTCAGTTTTTGTTAATAACGTTCTACCAAACAATGTCAAGTCTCTTTGAAGCCAATTATTTAAGGTTTTGCCACATTTATCAATGTTGTCTTGTAAATTTTTTCTAACGCTGGTAGCTAAACATTTAGTAATCCACATGCCTAAGTATTTAATTTCATTTTTAACTGGAATATTGAAAATTGAAGAATCAGAACAGTTGTGAATGCTCATAATTTCACATTTGTTTATATTTAACTGCAGCCCTGAGGCTTGAGAGAACAACTCTATTACCTTTAGAGCTATAGGAATTTGTTCTTTGTTTTTTAGGAAGAGGGTTGTATCATCTGCAAATTGGCTAATGATTATTTTCTGGTTATTTATTTCCAAACCTTCAATATTGGAGTTTTTAATTGTTATTGCTAGTAGCTCTGTGACTAAAATAAATAAGAGAGGCGAGATACTGCAACCTTGTCTGATTCCTCTTTCTACTTTGAATCTGGGACATGAGCCCTGTGACAGAGACACGCAGCTGTTAATATTGGTGTTTAACATGGTAATCATATTAAGAAAACTATTACCAAATCCGAAATGTCTCAACGTGTTAACAATAAATTGATGTTCTACAGAATCAAATGCTTTGTGAAAATCTAAAAACAACATAAAACTGTCATCTTTTATTAAGTGACTATAATCAATAAGGTCCAGAACCAGGCGGATGTTGTTATGGATGGATCTGCCTTTTAGAAAACCAGATTGTGTTTGACTAATTATTCTAGGCAAGCCAGTTTTTAACCTCATTGCCAAAACCTTTGTTAGGATCTTGTAGTCTGTGTTCAATAGCGTGATAGGCCTTAAATTATTTAAGTTTTTCTTATCTTTACCAGGTTTTGGGATTAGTTTAATTATGCCTTGTTTCATAGTTTCCATGAGTTCCTTTCTACTAACACATTCTTCTACAGCCTGAAACAACAAAAGTTTTAAATCCTCCCAGAAATGTTTATAAAGGTTAGCTGTGAGTCCGTCTGGACCAGGAGCGCGATCAGACGCCATATTTCTTATAGCAATGTCAAATTCAGAAATTCTTAGCTCTTCATCACAGATTTCCTTAAAGTTTTCATCAATAATAGGAACTAGATTACTTATTTTATCAAAAAAGGATGAAGTAATTCTCTCTGTATGTGAAGATTTATAAAGATTACTATAGAAATTAAATACTTCTTCTGTTATTCTATTAGTCTCAGAACATTCCACTCCATCAATAATAAGACTATTAATAGAATTATATTCCTGTCTATGTTTTTCTAAGTTACAAAAGAAAGCACAATTTTTTTCTCCTTCTTCGATCCACCTGGCTCTGGACCTTACATAAGCACCTTTTGCCTTATTTATGTAAATCTCATCTAATTTAGATTGCAATTTATTTATTGTTTCTTTATCCTCATCAGTCCAACTTAATTTTCTGTAAAGTGACATAAGATCTTTAATCACTATTGTCTCTTCTGCTTTTTTTTTTCTATGTAATTCTTGACCAAATTTTATTGAAAACTTTCTAATACTGTATTTCAAGTATTCCCACTTAAGAATTGGTGTTTCAATAGAATTATCATTTGATATATTTAGAATAAGTTCTTTAATAAATTGACAAAACTCAAAGTTTTTAAGAAGGTTTGAATTAAATTTCCAGTAATTATTGGGTTTAGAACGTCTATCTAGATTTTGTAGTTTTAAACTAATAATGCAGTGATCACTTAAAGGACAGTTTGCTATCTCTGTTTCTTTAATACACTCTAGAACTGCAGCAGATACCAGCCAATAATCAATGCGTGATTTACTTTGACCATTAGGTTTGTGCCAGGTGAACTGTTTGACTCCACTGTGTAGCTTTCTCCAGACGTCCATCAATTTTGTGCTGCTAACAAATTCTTTAACAATAGGATTTGGAGTTTCTTTTGCCAGCAGTGAAGGCCAACGATCCATATATTCATCTGGAGCCAAGTTGAAATCCCCTCCAACTATGATATGATCAGTAGGAAAATTAGCATTAAACTCTGCAATAACCATTGTTATCTGATGTAGCAGATTCCTGTTGTATTGATCATTATTATATCCATAAATGTTTAAGATTCAGGACTCTGGGAGTTGTGACTGTAACCGACCTGAACACTGAGGCCCCAGAGCGCCCCCTGCAGGATCTGCTCAACCATCTTTGTTTCCAGCAGCACATCAATCATCTGTTAGTCCAGACAGAAAACTGAAGCTGTCAATGAAGCTGAGCAGCAGAAACCCAGAAGAACTGGAATC
The DNA here is from genome assembly GCF_019740435.1 of Gambusia affinis. Classification (NCBI taxonomy): domain Eukaryota; kingdom Metazoa; phylum Chordata; class Actinopteri; order Cyprinodontiformes; family Poeciliidae; genus Gambusia; species Gambusia affinis. The sequence goes on along the minus strand of NC_057891.1, from coordinate 57,725 downwards.
ATCAGCAGGAGATGAACTGGACCACTAGGATCACTGATGCTGCAGCTGAGGAAGAGGAGGACGATGAAGGTGCCATCCTCACACTTCCTGTTTATCAACCCAAGAAAGCAGAAAATCAGCTGAAGAAGAAACGTGAGGAGCGAGAGTCGTCCTGCGCCCTCTAGTGGCTGATTGGACTACTGCACTGGGAGAACTGGACCTTGACGCTACTGCAGCTGCAGTTTTAACACCTACATTAAAACGTAACCTTTCAAATCAAAGCATATATTTCTTTACTACAATATTTCTTCATTGCTCCTTTAACAATAAAACTTAATACATATCTTGTGTTTTTATTAAACCTTTATATCCGTGTTTTCAGAGTCCAGGTGTAATTTATTAGAGAAACTCAACATCTGCTTTATTATAATAACATTTTCTTTCTACTTTACTTTAAAAAAACCCAGTTGTATATAACAAAAATAAAAACAGTGATATCTAACGTATTATTTCTTCACTGTCTGGTTGTCGATTCTCAGTTGGAGAAAATAAACAAAACATAAAATATATCATTGACAAATATTTAACATTTTCGTTTGTAATTTTCGACAAATAAAAAGTTTGCATCTGCACTTGTGATGGACAGGCCATACAACATTATTATTATTATGTAAGTCCCCAGAGTCGTTCTCATTTGGGCCATCAGTGAATTTCTAGGAGACCAAATTAAACATTTGGGTTTTTTTGACTCCAGAAGTTCAACCTCCAGGTTTTCCATCGCTGATTGTTGCTGCAAACTTCAGCGGACAATCGATCAATTGATCACAGCTGCTGCTGATCACGTCTCACCCACAACGAGAAACGTGGTAACATCAGGAAATAGAAAGAGCTCTTATTTAGACAAAAATAAATGATGTTAATTATCTTTATTTGCAGGTTTATTCAGACAAATTATACATCTGTCAAGAAAACAAAGGAGTCCGTTAATTAAACCAATAACAACCATCAGAACAATGAGGCCAATCCTTTGTTACAAGATCTCATCCATGCTGTTACATTCATTACTTGGTTGGCGTTTTTGGATATTCATGTCAGAAATATGTTGTGTTTTTCTGGAGTTCAGTGGGATTTTGGTCAGGGGTTGTTGGACAAGTGTTGAAACCTGGAGATACAACAGTCTAAAGTAGACGTCCTGAAACAGTTAATAAAGTATCATGAAAGAAAAGGAGCCTAGTAAAAAACACAACAGAATAATAATATGAAAACATTAACTTTCTGATAAAATCAATTTCCCAACAATGACTATGATGCAAAAGTTATTTATATATTTTCTTGGAAATATACTATTTCCAAGCACTGTTCAGGTAAAATCACTCAATCCGGTTTATTCATATATTGTGCATAATATAGCGAGAGATCATAGGACAATCAGTAATGAAGCAAGTCTGGATGCAAAGCACTGCCAAGCAAAAACTACACATGGGTTTTATGCAAAGTTATGGGATGGCAGCTGTGGAAAACAAACTTCCAACCTTGTACATGAAACCCAAATAGTTATTTTGATGAGAGTTCATAAGCATTTCATATAACATGACTAGCAGATGTGACCTTATTGTAATTTTTCCATCACAATATATATATCTATATATTTTTTTCAGATAAATGATGGATGTTCCTGAAAACTGCTCTAAGATCAGAGTTTCTGTGGGACATCCAGTTCTAAACTGGTTCAACTGGTTTCTGTGATGGAAGCTGAAGTTTCTCTCCAGTTTCCAGTAAAGCATCTTTTTCTCTGAGGAGCTTTGAGGAACATTTTCATGTCAACAGAAGGAAGAAGCAGCAGAGAAAAGAGGGTTGAAGTGTCTTTCATGGCTTCAAAGCTGAACTGGAAATGATTCCCATGTTTCCATTCTCAGACCATTTCTGGTTCCAGGATGAAAATGAATCAGAGAGAAAAAAGATCAACTTTCCAGTTGAATCCAGTTCAGATCAAAACTCCATGAAGCCTCTAAATGGAGCCCAGTTTGAATTGGATCTTTATTGATCCAAAGAGACAAACAATATCAGACACTAAATGACAGACAAGAGAAAACAAACAGGAGGAAAATCTTGGAGGTCAGAGGTCATCATCATGATCCAGTCAGTCTCTTTAGACTCAAACTGCTGCAGCTTCAACCTCTGAGGATCAGCAGGACACAGAGATCATTCTCTACTTTACAGAGATCAGAACAGAGATCAGATCAGTGAGTGTTTCCAGACTCTCTCCAGCAGCAGTCAGTGACGCAGCACATCCAGTCGATGGTTTCCAGGCTGCAGTCAGACTGATCTCAGAGCTGTGACCAAGATGAACCTGATCAGTTGTTTCCTGTTGAACTGAGAGAACAATCAGATCTGAGATCAGATCTGCTGCTGCCACAGTTTGATGAATGAGGACCACTGACTGTCTCTAGACATGTTGGACGGCTGGACGCTGGAGTCCAGCTGGACTTCCTGGAGACATGGACACAGCAACAACACTCATCTTCACACCCACACAAACACAGGAACACAGCAAGCTGCTGCTCCTCTGATTGGCTGATTGCTGTCTCTGTGTCCAATCAGGAAGCCTGAACCATTCTCCTCCCACTGAGAAGCTGCAGCTTTACTGGGAACACTGGATCTTTGCTTTGATGCTAACTGGGTTTAGTTCAATATGCTGACAGGAGATGAAATCACTACAAACATTTACTTACTCTAGATCATCTACAAGATCCTTCAGCTGCTGAACATCTGAATACTTCAGGTTGTTTCCTCCCAGGTAAAGTACTTTCAGATGGAGGCTGTTGGACTTCAGAGCTGAAGCCAAATAATCACAGCTGATCTTTGACAAACTGCAGTCCTTCAATCTGAATAAAGAATAAAAGATGAGCTGAACCAACAGGATGCAGGTTAACCAGTCCAACAGAACCAGTTAAAGATTCTCATGAATATTAATGCCAACAAGCTGCTGCTTCAATAAAGACCTGCTGACTTCAGAACCAGAACCAGAACCAGAACCTGGTACTGGGTCGTGTTGTGTTGGAGGATTTTAGTCAGTAAAATCATTCCAGGTTGTGATCAAAGTGTTGAAGCATCAATCATTGATTATTGATTTGTTCCTGTCAGATTCCAATTCACTTTTCTAGACTGTGTTGAATGACCTTTGACCTGCTTCACATGAGGGGGATTTCTACACACCGGGGGTCCGAATGCTGTCCTGTTCTGACCTCAGGTCAGCGGGTCCAACTCAGTTACACAGAGGGACTAAATTAAACTCTGGATCCAAGTCCAGGAACAAACTCAGAAAATATTGATTAGAACAGAAGAAATGAACTTTGATTTATGATCAATTATAAATAATTAATCACTGAAATATCAATAATTATATAATTAAAATACCTCAATGTCTCCAGTCTGCAGCCTTCAGTCTGTAGAAAACCACAGAGATCCTTCAGTCCAGAATCTTCCAGGTTGGTGTTGAACAGGTCCAGTTGTGTCAGATGGGTCGGTTTGGACTTCAGAGCTGAGAACAGAGAAGTCCAGCTGGTCTCTGACAAACTGCAGCCAAACAATCTGAATAAAGAATAAAAGATGTGAGCTGAACCAACAGGATGCAGGTTAAAACTTAAATATGAACAAATAAATAATAAAAATGTAGAAAATTAATTTCCCTGAATGTAAAAGAAACTTGATGAACTGATTCCAACATCTGATCCAGTCAAACTGGTTTAAAGAGTCCAAACCAGCAGAACCAGAACATTTGATCAAAACAGAAACTCAAAGTTTTTCTAAAAGTTTCTCAGGATCTTAAATTCAGTCGGATGTTTTTTTCTCTCTCCATGTTTCCTTCCAGACTCTGTATTATCTGACTGCTCTGTACCATCATTTATCTACAGATATTTTATCTCTGCAGTTTTTGTTCATTAATCTATTAATGATTTTTTATTGCTGGTTGTATTTTAACTGCAGCTCATTGATAATTATGACAGATGTAAACTGGTTGATTTCAATCCGTCTAATTCAGCGTTTTACAATTTCCATTACAGCTCACATTCTGAAAGTTGATCATTTTCTCATTTTGTGCTGATTCAGTTACTGAACTATCAACTAGAAAATATTGAGTCTTTTCTCTGTCAGATTGATGAGGGTCATTTAGTTCAAGTTCTGAATCCTTCATCAGAGATGCTGCAGAAACGGGAACTTTATCATAAAGGAACAACAGGATTGTGAAGATGAATCATTTTAAATCTATTTTCCAGGTAAAAAATGAGAATGATTTCAGTGAACTGATGAAGCTTGTTGCATATAAAACATTACAAAGGTAAGATCTCATTTCCTGTCCTACAAAATAAGAGCTGAATCAAGACGTCTGAACAAAATGACTTAAACACCAAAACCTTCACAAAGTCAGTATTTACTGCAGGACTGTTAATGAATTATCTTTCTATTATGTATGTCTCCTTAATGTCCAGGAACTCTGCCAGAAGACTGTGGTCATCCTGATAGAGTCTGACTGTCACAACAAACTCAGGTTTTCCTCTAAGCTGCTCTCAGTGGTTTGGAGGACGACTGACTTGGAATTTGCTCCATTAGTGGAATTCACACTAAAATGGAAACTCATCACTTGCTTCCTTTTTGTTTTTCTTCCTGCCAACATCAAACTCCTGCATGTGCTGCAGCTCCATATGATCAGGCAGTCAAGTCCACAGAAAACTTCCTTGTTTCTAGGAACCATTTCATCCAGAGTTGGTCGACTTTCTCTGTCCATCTCTGTCAGACTGTGAACCTTTAGTCTGAGCATGTGGAGAACCTCTCCTAACAACCTGCTTCACATTCATGTGCTGCAGTCTCTGCTGGTTCTGATGTCTGGGACCAGAATATTCATGTCCTGAAGAACCTGCAGCCTGTTGAGCTCAGAGAAAAACTCAGTTGTCTGGATTTTTTCAGATGAAGATGAAGTTGGTTTCTGATTGAAACTTCTGACTCAGGAAATGGATAAAGGGCGATTCCACCTAATTTTAATCAACTATCAGCATCTTTAATCTACTAGAGTTAAAACACTGAACCACCGGGAGACTTCCGGTGGCGCCATGTTGTAGAAGACAGGAGAAAAGGCTGCTCTGAGGAACACGACAAAAACTAGCGTTAAAATAAGGTAAAAACAGTAGAATTCAAAGAAAACCCGCTCTTAAAGTGTTATAGAACATCCATGGAAAATATGGTTAAGAAAGGAAAGAATACGGAAGAGAAAGGCGCAAAAGAAAAGAGTACCGGAATGGCGAAAGGGCAGAGCCATGAGGCGGAGCAATTGGATCCGCCGAACGATGACCGTGACTCGGCCATACTTCATGAGCTAAGGGGGCTGCGAAAAGAACATGCGGAAGCGGTATCAGACAACAAGAGAGCACTGTCTAGACTTGAGGTGAGCATTGGAGAGCTCATGGTCAGGACAACGTCCCTGGAGCAGAAGGTGGCTCACATGGAGGAAAGATTGGGAAATAATGAAGACAAGATGACACGGATGGAGCGGGCGGCGACATTTTTGCTACGGGAAACGACTATACTATCAGAAAAATGCAATGACTTGGAATCGAGAATGAGGCGCAACAACATAAGAATTCATGGCATTCCCGAGGGTGCAGAGAAAAATGACACCATTAGCTTCATAGCACAATTTATTAAATCCCAGATTCAAATCACAGAAGGGATGGACTTGGGTATTGAAAGAGCACACCGCTCACTGGTGAACAAACCGAAGGACAGCACGGTCCCCCCGAGAGCGATCATAGTACGCTTCTTGGATTATAAGATGAAGGAACAAGTGATAAAGCAGGCCTGGAAACAGAAGATTTGCTATGAAGGGCGGTCTGTTTATTTCAACCAAGACTACACAACGGAGGTTCAAAAGAAAAGAAAACAGGTCAGGGAAGTCAACAAACAACTAAAGGAGAGGAATGTGAAGGCGCAGTCCCCCTATCCGGCCCAACTGAAAGTGTTTTTGGACACCGGAACAAAGACATTCAGCACAGTGGAGGAAGCGGCGCCTATGCTGAAGGAGATGGGTATCAAGGTGAAGGAGGACAGACTGGAGAGAATTCAACATTTGATGACGCAGAAGGTAAAGGGGACCGGACACGGGGGCAAAAAGAGACAGCCCGAAATGACAGAGGCGGATCTGAGGGCACTCCTGGAGTGACGACGTCATCTGCAGTGACATCGTGACAGCCGTTAACTTAGTATGTAGACATACATGCATGTCTGTATAGAGAGCTTAATGGTCACGATATGCAAAGGAAGGAGGGGTTAGTCGATCTAATAAAAAAAAAAAACAAAAAAAAAAAACGCTAGTTGTAAAGTAATGTACTAAATTATAAGAAAATTGTGTTCATTAGGGAGTAGTAGCAAGGAGTTTTGAGTCTTTAGGGCTTTAGACAACTATTAGGAAGTTGTCAAAGCACACAGTGCTTGTTCATCGGGGAGAAGGCCACAGCTCTCCGATGCTGAGACTCTTGGAAGACTTTTGTTCGAGTTCCAATCTTTGTTTGGGGGTTCCTGTCCCAATAAGTGTGTTTGTACTTAGTTTTTGTTTACTCTTTTCAGTTGAGGTTATGTTATGTGTAGCATATTTTTCTTTTCAAAGAGGTGTCAGGTACAGCGCAGCTCCAGAAATGGTAATAATATGAGTGATCTAAATATAGTATCCTACAATGTTCATGGTCTGAACCATCCTATTAAACGAAAGAAGATTTTGACCCAACTAAAAAATTTACACTGCTCAATAGCTTTATTACAGGAGACACACCTAACAGAGAATGAACACAATAAGCTGAAAAGGGAGTGGGTAAGTCGGGCATTTTATGCCTCATTTGGAAAAAGGAGAGGGGTAGCAATTCTAATAAAGAAAGGGATACCGTTTGAAGTTGAAAAAGAAGTAAAGGACAATGAAGGAAGATATATAATGATCGTAGGACGAATAGGAGATATGACAATCTCAGTAATGAATGTATATTTCCCAAACGAGGAGAAAGTCACTTTCTTGAACCAAATAGTCAGGATAATAACCAATGATGCAAAAGGAATGATACTGATGGGGGGAGACTTTAATACAGTTAAGAATAATATTCTAGATAGATATCCCTCTGATTATGGACCACTGACAACAAAATCTAGAATGCTAAATAATATTACCAAAGAGCTTGGTCTTATTGATGTTTGGAGAAATATCAACCCCAAGAAAAGAGACTACACATTTTACTCAAACCCACACAAAAGCTACTCTCGAATAGATTACCTATTCATATCTCAGCAACATATGCATAAAGCAGTAACATGTAACATAGAAAACATAACTATAAGTGACCATGCACCTAACGTATTATCTTTAAACATAAATGAGGAACCCTGTTTCAGATATTGGAGAATGAATGTCTCAATCATCTCTAATGAAAATATAGTCAAAGAAATCAAGGAGTCCCTTAAGGAATACTTTGAAATAAATGATAATGGGGAGGTTTCACCAACAATATTATGGGAAGGAGGAAAAGCAGTGATAAGAGGGAAAATAATAGAAATATCATCCAGACTGAAAAAAGCTAGAATGAAAGAACAAAGGGAGTTGGAAAATAAGATTAAAAAATTGGAAAGGGAACATAAACTTGGGAATAAAAACATAATGGGTGAGCTTAAAAAGGCAAAAGATAAATTAGAGGAGATACTAACTATTAAAGCAGAAGGTTCTCTTCGCTTTACGAATCAAAGATATTATGAAATGGGCAACAGGTTTAGGCCTTTTGGCATTTCAACTTAGGAAAGCAAATAAATAGACTCTCCAAAATAAAACACCCTCAACTATGCAGACTAAAACACAACCCAAAGAAATAGCTGAGGCATTCGCAGACTACTATAAAAAACTATATGATGATACGGACAGAAATACTCAGGAAGATGTAACATCCTCCTTTCTCAAAAGGATTAATCTCCCAAACCTGTCAGAAGAAGAGTCGCGGGAAATGACCCGACCTATAACGTCACAGGAAATTATGAATGTTATTAAAAACCTCAAAAACAACAAATCCCCGGGGACAGATGGACTGCCAGGGGAATTCTACAAAACATTTAGGGAAGAACTAACGCCAGTATTATGTAAGGTATTCAACTATGCATTAACGGAGGGAGATCCCCCTAACTCATGGTCTGAAGCCATTATATCGGTAATTTATAAAGAAGGTAAAGACCCAACTATATGTGAAGGATACAGACCCGTGAGCTTATTATGCAACGACCTAAAAATACTAACAAGTATAATGGCAGAAAGAATGCAAAAATATATAGCTAAATTGATTAACCCAGACCAAACGGGTTTTATTCCGGGGAGGCAGGGAGCAAATAACATTAGAAGAATACTAAATGTAATGTCATATACAAAATTTAAATCAAAATCCTCCCTTTTGATTAGTTTGGATGCCCAAAAAGCTTTTGACAGGGTAAAATGGAGTTTTCTATACCAGACATTATTGAAATTTGGATTTTCACAGCAATTTGTTGAATGGGTGAAAGTAATCTATAAAAATCCAAAATCTCGAATCCGACTTAATGGGCACTGTTCAGAATTTTTTGATCTCAAGAGAGGAGTTAGACAGGGGGACTGTCTAAGCCCGCTGCTATTCGCAGTTAATATTGAACCGATGGCAGAAGCAATAAGACAGAATAAACAAATCCAGGGAATAAGAGATGAGGGAGGGGTGGAACATAAAATATCACTGTTTGCCGACGATCTATTAGTACTCTTAACAGAACCACTCCAGTCAGTACCGGCCCTACTAGAGAGCCTTAAAGAATATGGGAATATCTCTGGGTATGCGAGTAACGAAAGTAAATCGGTAGCAATGATGTTATCAGGGGAATACCCAACACAGCTAAAAGAATTAGTAAAGTTCAAATGGACCAATAAAGGATTTAGATACTTGGGTATAATTATCACACCTCAAACTTCACAATTATTCAAAGCAAATTACGAGAAGCTGAAGAAGGAAATTATAAAAGACCTAGAAAGATGGGAGATCCTACCACTGACCCTCGGGGGCAGGGTAGAAACAGTCAGAATGAATGTCTTACCAAGACTACTGTTTGTATTCCAGTCACTCCCAGTCTCCATTCCTAACTCCTTTTTTAAAGAATTGGATAAAAGAATATCAAGGTTTATATGGCAAAATAGAAAGGCAAGAGTTAAACTTAAAATTCTTCAGTCCTCAAAGAGTAATGGAGGGTTAGGTTTACCTGAATTAAAGAATTATTATTGGGCTGCTCAACTGAGAGCCATAGCACTATGGTTAACAAAGGATCAAGAGACAATATGGGTAAATATGGAGCAAAGAGCCTGCCCAAACCTGTCCCTAGATACACTGCCCTTTACAACAAGGAGAGTTCAAAGAAATCTCAAAATTCAAAATTACTGGATTAAGGAAACGATTAACATTTGGTCAAGAATAAAAAAGAAATTTAAGTTTCCTGAATCTATATCAAAAATTGTAAAAATAGCGAAGATCCCAGATTTTACCCCAGCCACTATGGATAAAGGGTTTGAGAGATGGACAAATGGAGGACTGGTATTAATAGCACAGCTTTTTAATGGAGCAACAATGAAATCTTTTGAACAAATCCAACAGGAATTTAATCTACAAAAAACTGATTTTTACAGATACTTACAACTTAGACATTATCTCCAGAATCATAGTGAATGGCAAAAAATCTCAACAGATATGACCAAGACTGAAGAAATTTTATTATCAATAGCAAAAGGTGAATCAACAAAAGGCTTAATCTCAAAACTATACAAAAGCCTGCAATATGAATCCAGTGCTAATAATAAGGAAATTAAGGAGAAATGGGAACTGGAGGCTAATATAATAATAACAGATGAAGAGTGGGAAGAAACATTTAGTTCTGGACACAAACTAACTAACAGCCCGACATGGAGGGAATTTGAATGGAAGGTTAAGATGCGTTATTTTAACACTCCAGTTATCACATCTAATTATGGTAAAACATCTAGGCTTTGTTGGAGAAATTGTGGAAAGGTGGGGGATTTTACTCATATATTTTGGGACTGTCCGAAGGTGGTCGAGTTTTGGAAAGAGGTGCAAACAGATATAAAGAATATTTTAGGTATTTATTTGGATCTGGATGTTTCTGTCTATATTTTAGGAATAATTACCTCGGACATGATCGACAAAAACAATAAATACTTGATCAAAGTTTTGCTTCTGATTGCAAAAAAATGTATAACATATGCTTGGTTGAGGCCACAGCCTCCCAGTATTACACAGTGGAGAGAGAGAATTAGAAAAGTCTATATTATGGAAAAAATGACATCAAGGCTGCAACTCAAGATGGAGATCTTTGAAACAAAATGGAGACCTATAACTAATTTCATACTGTAACCTTGACACCTCTATTTGTCTGTGTTTCTTTCGAATGTATTTTGTATAATTTTTTTTTTTTTTTTGTGTACTTTTACTGCTTTAGTTTGTATTCTCATTATGTTTGCTGTTGTCCCTGTCACAGTAATTATTGTATTATATATATCCGTGGATGTTGATGAATATAAGTGCCTCTTAACAGGTCCAATGTTTATTTGAGGGAGATGTTTCTCGGCTGGACTGTTTCCTTCATCAACATTCCCTGGATGACTTTTGGCAGAGCTGGACTTGTACGACCAGCTTCCTTGGTGTGGGTTAAATGTCTGGAATGATCTGCATAAATAAGACGTGAATTGTGACAGGGGTGGACATGTCTATGTGTTGATATAAAATTGTTACTGAAAATAAAAAGTTCAAAAAAAAAAAAAAAAAAAAAAAAAAAAACACTGAACCACCTGGACTCTTTAAACCTGGACTGGATTATTATCAACTAATAGCAGAAGATTTAAAACTAAGTGTGGCATTTGTGGATCTTCAATAAAGGGAGATTTCATTCTCTCTCTTTCTGCATCTTGACCTTTGACCTGCTTCACATGAGGGGGATTTCTACACACTGGGGGTCCGAATGCTGTCCTGTTCTGACCTCAGGTCAGCGGGTCCAACTCAGTTACACAGAGGGACTAAATTAAACTCTGGATCCAAGTCCAGGAACAAACTCAGAAAATATTTATTAGAACAGAAGAAATGAACTTTGATTTATGATCAATTATAAATAATTATTCACAGAAATATCAATAATTATATTATTAAAATACCTCAATGTCTCCAGTCTGCAGCCTTCAGTCTGTAGAAAACCACAGAGATCCTTCACTACAGAATCTTCCAGGTTGATTCCGCTCAGGTCCAGTTTTGTCAGATGGGTCGGTTTGGACTTCAGAGCTGAGAACAGAGAAGTCCAGCTGGTCTCTGACAAACTGCAGTCCAATCTGAATAAAGAATAAAAGATGTGAGCTGAACCAACAGGATGCAGGTTAAAACTGAAATATGAACAAATAAATAATAAAAATGTAGAAAATTAATTTCCCTGAATGTAAAAGAAACTTGATGAATTGATTCCAACATCTGATCCAGTCAAACTGGTTTAAAGAGTCCAAACCAGCAGAACCAGAACATTTGATCAAAACAGAAACTCAAAGTTTTCTATCAGCCTGGATGAGTTGAACTATTTCTGCTGGTTCCTGATCATCAGCTGGAGACCCGACTTGGTAACTGGATCAGAACCAGTCAGTTTATTCATTAATGACCTTTGGTTCTTATTAAAGCTGCTGAAAGTCAATGGAGGCCATTATTTAGTGTTTACGAGCTTTTATTCTGTCATTTGAACAGATTGTTTTGAAAGAAAATATATTGGAATAAAATTATTTATTAAACTAATGACTAGGCCTGTCGCCATAGCAAATTTTACTGGGTGATTAATTGTCTCAAAAATTATTGTGATAAATGATAATATTGTTTGAAGACCTTTGTACACCGATTTAATGGAAATGACATAATAATACATGCGATTTCCTGCCAAAGATAAATACACTTTATTTTCAAAAGAACACCCAACACTGGAACTGATAAAATAAACAAAACAACAAAAAACAAAAATAAAATGGATTCTCAGTCTCCATTAACAAAAATGTACTTGAATAAAAACACCAAAGTGTAAATAAATACTGCATTCAACCAAAAGAGTGCAGATTATGAAGTCTGTTTACCATATTGCCCTTCAGTAATCATTAGATTTAAATATAGAAGATGGAACATCGACTACCTGATGCAATAGTTCACACTACATGTTAGTTCACACCTACATTTTCCCCTTATGACAATCTTAGAACGTTGATCTTTCTAAGATTGTTGCTTGTGATCATCCTGTAGTGTGTGGTGTGTTACGGTAGATCGTTGTGGCCTCTTCTATCTAAATCAGGGGTTTTCCCCACTGGGATCGTTAACACAACCTGTTGAATGTGACAGGTAGCCAATCAGAAAGCGCAGATTCTCCTCCTGCTTTCTGAGGGGAAATTACAGAGGGGAATCCCAAACAGCTGACACGGCGCAACCCGAAGTCCAGCGGACATTGGAAATGATATGTGGAAACAACATTAATGTTTATAAAACATTTGGTGCAAAGAATATAGAAATGACAAGGGGAGGAGTTGGACCGGTAACTTTTCAGCTGTTCTTCGTTAACATGACATAAATAGGTTCTAATGGTTTTCATTCAGTCAGGACGTTACGCTGACACTAGAGCTACATGAATTGCAGGTAGATTGTAGTAAAGCATTGATTAATGCCTGGTTTTAAAATTAGTTAACTGGACTTGTAGCCATTATTTTTTTTTTTTATTGATTTTCATAACTTTATGTAAACATCAACAAAATTAAACAAAAACAACCCAAAACAACAAGGAGCACTGCAAAGTCCATATAAAAAATAAAAACATACATACATACAGCCCACATACACAAAATACATTAGTCATGATTCAAAATAGTCACAACTGTCAGACAGCCAAATGAGTGATATATTGAATGTGAGAGAGAAAAAAAATAAAGATAAAAAATAAATAAATTACAGCCTCTGTAAAAAGGACTGCAGTGGGGCCCAGATCCTCCAAAATTTGTCCGACTTTTGATGAAGGTCATGAGTGAGTTTTTCAACTGAGACAATGGCAGAAATCTGTGATATCCACATATCAACTGTAGGGGCCTGAGGTGCTGACCATCTCAATAGTATACATTTCTTGGCCAGAAATAAAAGGATTGCAAGCAGATGTTTAGTGTCTGCATTAAGTAGAATGTCTGAAGGATGGTTAAAGAGACAGAAGGAGGGAGTTAGTGAGAACTGTTTACCAATGATCTCTTGTATCATGAGATGAACTCTTTTCCAGAAAGTTTGAATACAATTGCAAGACCAAAATAAGTGAATAAATGTGCCCCTATGTATTTTGCATTTATGACACAGATCTGAAGCATCAGGAAACATCCTCCGAAGGCGAACAGGTGTATAATAAGTTCGGTAGAAGAATTTAAAGTTCTGCTCATGTAAAGAAACTGAGGTGGAGTTGGGGAAGACCCCATCACAGATTTCTTCCCAATCTGCCAGATCAAACGTCAGTCCTAGGTCACGCTCCCACACCAGCTTCATAGCATCATAACTTGAGGAGTCAGAGCCAGATAGTAAATGATATATCTTAGAGATAAGTCCTTTGGGAGATTTGGTCATGATAATCATATTCTCTAACTCTGACAATTTTGTACGTAATTTTCCTGTCCTCCAAAGAGAGCTCACAAAATGACGGATCTGTAGGTATTTATAGAAATCTCTATTAGAAATATTGAAATTGGCTTCAATTTGTTTAAAGGATTTAACAGAGTCAGAGTCCAGCATGTCCATAATATTTGACAGTCCCTTAGATGACCATTCAGACAAGCCAATGCTTCTAATCTCTGCTGGTAAATCTGGGTTCAAAGTTAACGATGACCAGGAAGAGAGGGTGGGAGAGAAATTTAGATATTTCCTCACGTCTTGCCAGGCCAGCAAAGTATTATAAACAATGAAGCTACTTCTGAGATGAGCCATTTGGTCTATGCCACTTATAAAAAAAAGAGAATTAAGTTTGCTGGGGAGACAAGATTGTGACTCCAGATCTAACCATAAAGCGTTCTTTCTATTCATAAACCAATTTGATATGATTTTAAGTTGTGCTGACCAATAATAAAGCTGCAGGGATGGTAACGACAAACCTCCAAGATGTTTTGGCTTAGTTAATATAGAAAACTTGACTCTTGGGTGTCTGTTGTTCCAGACAAAGCGAGATAAATGAGAATTTAGTCATTTGAAGTGTGCAGGGGATAAATAGCAGGGAAGATTTTGATATAAATAGTTCAGTCGCGGAAGAATGTTCATTTTTATAATATTGATTCTCCCTAAGAAGGAGGTTGGCAGGGGGGCCCATTTTATTAAATCATTTTTTATCTTCTGAATTAAAGGTGAGTATCTGGGTATTTTTGTTACACCTGATCTGAATAATCTTTTTGAAACTAGATACTTGAAGCCTCTGATAGACATTTGAAAAGGAGATTGCATAAACCTTTCGGAGGGGATGCTGAAATTGGGTGGCGACAGATTTTCCTAAATTGATTTTATATCCTGATAAAGCACTGAATGTAGCCACAGATTCCAGGACAGCTGGAATTGATTTCTCAGGATCACACATATACAAAAGTACGTCATCTGCGAATAATGAAATTATATGGTTTCTACCGCCTATATTGATTCCAGATACATCCGGATTAGTCCTGATAATCTCAGCCAGGGGTTCAATAAACAAAGTAAACAATAAGGGTGAAAGGGGCCAACCCTGCCTACAACCCCTATGAATCTTGAAGGGATCAGACATCAAACTATTTGTGTTAACTGAGGCTGTTGGGTCTGAATAAAAGCTTTTAACCAGATTGATAAAATTTGGCCCCAGACCGAATTTATGTAACACCTTCACCCTTCATAAAGTCCAGCTTGATGTGTGCAACTGCTCCTCACCAAAGTGCTTTCTGGACACCTGGAGCCTTTTTTCATTCAGCGTCATCAACAGAAAGCGAAAAAGGCAATAATTAAAATGACGTGGATAGTTTTAATTTATCGTACGATTAATTGATTTATCATTTATAGTGACAGGCCTAATAATGACTAAAGTATAAAGTATGAACGATTTTATTAGATTAGTAGAGAAAACAAACCTCAGAATCTTCACTTTACTGACTGAACTCTCCAGGATCTCAACCAGAGGCTTCAGATCAGATTCTCCACTTTTATTTATGAAGATCTGATTTATTTCCACTTCAGTCAGATCTGGGTTGGACTTCAGCGCTGAGGCCAAAACTTCACATTCATCCTTTCGGAGCCTCAAGCCACCAAGTCTGTGATTAGAGAAGAAATAAATTCAGTTCTAATGAAATCAATCTGGATCAATAACAGAATAAAATATGATAACAGTGATGTCATCATCTGATCAACATCTGATCTTCAATTTACTGAGTTTGACCCCACAGAGAATCAGTTCAGTTCCTGGTTAAAGTCCAGGTTCTGGTTCTGGTTCTGGTCCAGGCTTTATGTCCTCAGACCTTCAGCTGCAGTCAGATGTTGAAGATCTTCTATCATCTGTGAAGGAAAGTTCAGTTTTCTGCAGCATCTGATGGAGCTGCAGCATCAGAGCCTCAAAGGAGCTGCAGCAGCTGATGAAGAGGCTGACTGAGCTGAATGAAGGAAACTACTGGAGATGATGGAGGAGGAGGAACTGCTCACAGCTCGGACTTGGACTAGACCCTTTGGCTCCTTGAGATCTTCCACCAGGCAGGAAGTGAGTTAGAAATGCAGTGAGCAGAGCAGGAAGTCCAGCCTGCTGTGGACCTCTGGCATCTCTGGGTTTGTTTAGCCAATATCTGCTGCAGCATCTAGAATCATCATCATCATTAATAATAGTAGGATATTCTATAGAAACAAAGTTCCCAGCAGCAGGTTATTAAATGCTGCCACAGAGGAAACTGGGAGCAGAAACCAAACACATGATGCTCCCAGTTCTGTCTCCGTTCATCTGCTGGATTTGATGCTTTAACAAAGTAGAAAGTGGACAGTCGTCAACCTGCTGCAGCTAAAAGCTTCAGTTTGTTCTGGTCGTCCTGCAGAGCAGCAGCAGAACCGGTCCTGCTGCTGCTTCAGGTCTGAACCTCTCAGACTGTTGATCTGAGAGGAACTGGGACAAACTGGTTGGAAGAGGGAACCGTGTCTCTGCAGTGGTCTGTCCATCGTCTCAGAGGAACAAAGGTTTGGATGTCAGAAGAAATTGTTGCTAAACTCCTGAAGAGCTGAAGACCAAAACCCCTGGAGGAGACGGAGCGTTTGGGTCCAGCAGCATTTTCATGGTGAAGCAGTGAAAGTTCTCCAGTAACTAGAAGAGGCTGGGATGTCTAAAGAGTTGAAGCTCATGTCTCTCCAGGTCTTCATGGAGGACAGCTAACAGCTTCAACAAAGGCTGCAGATGAAGAGTTGATGAGGAAAATGGTTCCAGCTCTGGAAGCTCAGAGTTCTCAGAGCTTTGGGAGGATCTGACAGAACCAGAACTTTTTCTGGACCAGACAACAATCAACACATTTTGGTCTCATTTACAAACTCAGAGGAAACTAGTGGGAGGAGGAAGAGGTGAGGATGATGATGGAATGAAGAAGATCAACACTGTTTACAAAGTTTCTAATTAATGCAACGGTTTATTTTAATGGTTCAACTTTTTATTAAACCTAAATAATTATTTTAGAAAAACAGTCAAAGATCCTAAAAGGTTAATTATGGAGTAGCGGCTCAATGAATGAAGAGAAGATTAAAGTTAAAAAGTCTCTCTGGTTAATTGGATCTTTAAGAAAAAACAGATTTTCTAGAGTTCTGAAGGTTTTTATTCATTTCAAAATGAAAACTGATAAAAAGTTAAATATTTTTAAAATGATCAAAATGTGTAAAAACCAGAAGCTGCAGCTGTCCTGGATGATCTGAATGTTTAGATGTTTGAATGGATGAAATAGTCCAGAGGATGAAGGAAGAAGTTAAAGACCAAAAACATCCAGAAGCAACTTGAAGAAGAAGAAGAAACAGGAGGACAATATTGCTGAATCAGCATTCACACAATGAAAACATCTGGACTCACCGAGCCTTTCTGCAGTTCCTCACAGCTGGAACCAGTCTCTGTCGTCCTGATTCTGATGTGTTGTACTTCTCCAGGTCCAACTCATCCAGAACCTCTGACATCTGCAGCATGAAGGCCAGAGCTGAACAGTCAGTATCTGAGAGCTTCTTCCCTGAATCCAGCAGCCGTTGGATCTCCTGATAAAATGAGAGATCGTTCATCTCCATCAGACAGTAGAAGATGTTGATGTTTCTGTCAGGAGAGATTCTATCAGTGTTCATCTCCTTCAGGTTGGTGATGATTCTCTGGATGGTTTCTGGACTGTTCTCTCTCTGACCCAGCAGATCTTCTAAGAGGTTCTGGTTGGACTCCACAGTGAGACCATGAAGGAAGCGGACAAACAGGTCCAGGTGGCCATTTTTACTGCTGAGGGATTTCTTCATGACTTTCTCCATGAACTCATCTAGAGATGTTTCTCTGTATTTTTCTCCCAGGAACGTCTGGATCACCTCTGACTTCCTGCTGGTGAAACAGTGGAGCATGTAGACTGCAGCCAGAAACTCCTGGATGCTCAGATGAACAAAGGAGTAGACGGAGATGTTGTTCACTCCTCTCTCTGTTTTAAACATCTCAGTGAAAACTCCTGAGAACAACGCAGCATCTTTGATGTTGATGTCACACTGTTTGAGGTCTTTGTCATAGAAGATCAGGTTTCCCTTCAGCAGCTGATCAAAAGCCAGTCTTCCTAGAGACTCAATCAGCTTCCTGTTCTCTGGACTCCAGATAGATTTTGTCTTTTTTCCTCTATCATACTTTTCCTCCTTGATTTTCAGTTGAACCTTCAGGAACTCTATGTACATCTCAGTCAGGGTCTTGGGCAGATCTCCTCCCTCTCTGGTCTCCATCAGATTCTCCAGAACTTTAGCAGTGATCCAGCAGAAAACTGGGATGTGACACATGATGTGGAGACTTTTTGATTTCGGGATGTGGGAGATGATCCTGTTGGCCTTCTCTTCATCATCTCTGAATCTCTTCCTGAAGTATTCCTCCTTCTGGGGGTCAGTGAACCCTCTGACCTCTGTTACCATGCCAACACATTCAGCAGGGATCTGATTGGCTGCTGCTGGTCGTGTGGTTATCCAGAGGAGAGCAGAAGGAAACAGTTTCCTCCTGATGATGTTTATCAGCAGAACATCCAGTGAGCTGGACTCTGTAACATCAGTCAGGATCAGATTGTTGTTGAAATTCAGATCAAGTCGACTTTCATCCAGACCATCAAAGATGAACAGAACCTGAAACGTTTCAAAGCTGCTGATTTCTTTGGTTTTAGTGAAGAATTTATGAATCAGTTCCAATAAACTGAACTTTTCTTCTTTCAACATATTCAGCTCTCTGAAAGTGAATGGAAATATGAAATCAATGTTCTGGTTGGTTTTGCCTTCAGCCCAGTCCAGAGTGAACTTCTGTGTTAACAGTGTTTTCCCAATGCCAGCCACTCCCATGGTCATCACTGTTCTGATTGGTTGATCTCTTCCAGGTGGGACATTAAAGATGTCTTCTCTTCTGATTGTTTCTTGTTTCCTGGATGCTGTTTCAATCTGTCTGACCTCATGTTCCTGGTTGACCTCTCTAGTTAACCCCTCTGTGATGTGGAGCTCTGTGTAGATCTGGTTCAGAACGGTTTTATTTCCATGTTCAGCGACGCCTTCAGAGAGACTCTGGAACTTCATCTTCAGAAACTCTTTAAGGTCAGGCTGATACTGAGCAACAATATCTGAAAAAACATAGAAAAACAAACAAAATTAAAACAATCGGCAATATTCTAATAAGTAACTGGACTAATAAAGTGTCCAGTTTGGTTCTTCTACATAAACTATGAAGGAAACATAATTCAATAACTAGAGGAAACCGTAATTAAAATGTTTTTTAATAACGGTTTGTAACAAAAACACACAATTTCATCATGACTTGATTTGTTTTTATAATATATTTGATAATGTATGTAGAAATTATTATTTTATGGATAAAAAGTGGAAAAAAATGCTCTTGGGGTCCCTGGTGGTCGCGGTAGGTACTGCACGCTTCACCGGTAACATGAGCTGCTGTGCAGAGTGGATCCAAACGTCCAAAGCTCCGGTCAGAAGATAAGTTGGCAAAACAATGTCTCATAAAAGGACTTATTCTTCAGGGAGAAAGAAAAGAAGATTCACCTGGTATAAATTTAATTCTTCAGCTTTTGGAGTTATGCTTAAGAGAAATTAATTTAATCAAAGAATGTCATGAATACGTGTGTAGGGCTGCACCGATTGCAGTTTTCTGGCCGATTACCAATCTTTAAAAAACCTGACCTGCCCATATTGATTTTGGCCGATAAAATTTTTTTGTCTGAAATTTTGCTAAATACAGGAAGAAAGTCAGTGAGTTGGCAACAGTGGAGTGAATATTGTTAACTGTAAACATTCAGACATGACCTGGTGGGCCGATCTGTCAGTCAAACCTCTCACTGCAGAGCAGAAGAAGATCGAGGCCGATTTTTGATACTTTGCTGATGAAAATAAGACCAGTGGATAAGATGGGCTTCACATGTAAGTATTAGCAGATCACAATCTTCCAAAATTAAGGAAATCGGTGCCCAGAAATCGACTGGCCTATAAATGTATCCTATATTATACATGCATAAGATATAATGTAAACAGCACTGTCAGAGATGCAATAAGTTTATAGTAGGAGAGCGAATGATCTAATATTCTAACTGTTGATTGCAGTTAGTCGACATTGTTAGCAGAAACAAAGGGCCCCATGAAGGCTTGGGCCGGCCCTGGTCAGTCTACAGTCTGTAATCTTCTTTTGTCAACCACTAAAACCTTCAGGATGCAGCCCCCATTGAGTGAACTGGAAACTCAGTTCCTATCTGACTGTGAAGTGTCTGCAGTATTAGCAGTACATGATGCTTTGACCAAAGATCAGGGTGATGTTTTTGTTCAGGTAACAGTTATTTGGCAATCAGTTTGAGAACGTGTCGACGGAACATTAAAAGTCTGGACAACTCCTTAATGTCACTTTCTATTGAAACATAGAAACCTTTAGTTACACAGTGATTATTAATAAAACATAGCTGAGTTTAACTAATGTTACCTTGTATGTCACTTCTGACCCGTTACTGTTTTTAGAAGTTCAGCAGGGAGTTTGTAGCTGAGGTCGTTTTATTTCCAGGGTTTTCCCCAGAAATCCTGTTCAGCCCGGCGGTCGGGGCGCCGAGGCGTCCACCATGTTTTTGTATTAAAAGATGTTAAGTTGACCAGAAACGTAAAAATATCACTGAATAATTATTTGTTACAGGAAAACATCACCAGTGAAATGATATTTAAAACCACAGCTATCGAGTCCTGAATACAACAAATGAAAAAAAAATATTAAAATGAATATCAATTATTTGCACTTCTGTTAAATCCAAATTAAGTCCATAAGACCCCTCAGGTCTTCAAGGGGGCACATAAATGTTACCTTGTAACCAGTGATGTCAGTAACGCGTTAATTTGTAACGCGTTACTGACGTCGGACCACTTTTTTCAGTAACGAGTAATCTAACGCGTTGCTATTTCAAATCGAGTAGTCAGACTACAGTTACTTATCAAAATCACTTTGCGTTACTTTCTTTTGTTATTTAATCGTATTTCCTCTACTCGTCTTGTCGAGTGACCGACGTCTCTATGCAACAGAAATGTAAACAATGGTGGGAGATGCGCATTTTGTTGGTGGAAAAACTGGAACTATTTTGAGTTTCTGTCGCCAAGTCCGATTATTATAAACGGCTTTGGGCTTCCTTTTTTTTTTAAAGTCGCTTGCAGATTTAATGAGTGGCGGGTTGCGCCTTTTTTGGCTCGTTTTTGAACGTGAAGTTGCTCATTTGGGCTTTGAAATAAGCAGAGACTCATAATAAATCCCAGAATTTGTCCGTCATTAAGGTAGTTTTACTCAGTCTCTCCCTGCATCATTTCCCGGATGATGCGTCCCGCTGTGTCTTTGTTAATGTCAAGTTAATGTGTTACCTCTGAATGACGTCGAGCTTCGCGTTGCGCTCCAGAAAACTGCAAACATCGAGACTAATATGAACAGCGCAATAAACGTGAAAACAGCCACGAATGAACGTGTCCGGAGTTGGCAATGATTATAATGGAAACTTAACGCTATTCTAATTATTAATATTAAGATAAGTGTCACAAATCTGTGCAGCAATCTGAGCTGTGGAGCTGCAGGAGGAGCTCTGTGCGCTTTGACACCAAACACAGGGCCGTAACGCAGAATCTGAAGGTGGGGGGGAGGGGGGGGAAAGAGGGGGCCTTACAATCCTTCTTAGAGTTTTCCAGACAACAGTGGGCCACACAAATTACTCAGGTTTTTTATTTTTTTGTACTGTTTTTTCTACAATTTCCTCTTCAGTTCAACCTTATCAGTGGAGACACATTGTTGATATTACCATTATAAAATAGCTTACAATTAAGAATTGGCAAAGCTCAATGTAATTTTCACAGGAGGCGGAGCGTTGTTGTTAGCAGCTGCTGAAAGTAACTAAAAAGTTACTTTTAATGTAACTTAGTTACTTTCCAAATCAAGTAGTCAGTAATATAACTAAGTTACTTTTTCAAGGAGCAATCAGTAGTCTGATTAAAGTTACTTTTTCAAAGTAACTATGCCAACACTGCTTGTAACACAGACCATAGATATAGAAATGTAACCTTTGTTTATTGAGATTATCAATGCTGCTCAATTTGATTTAATGGTTTCAACATACAAAAATTCTAAGATTTTAAATTATTTAAAATCCTGCTGAAACCCAAATAACATTATCTGTACAAATAATCAAATTGATTCTATGAAGTGTTTTTATTTAGAGCTGATGACACATTGTGCTGCAACATGACCCTTCAGCGTAAGAGTCTTCACTTATAATTTTAAAAACAAACAAAATAAAAAGTCAAATTTATACATTTATCTTGTGTCCATTTTTTGAACAGCTTCAAATTAAATGAGGACTTTATTAAGCCCAGTTACCAAGACATAAGTTCCAGTTACAACAGCTGGATTCAGTTGAAACAACTGACCACAAAAACACTTTTAAACCTTAAATTTCCAAATATCAACTAAAGACGTGGATCTGGTTCCACAGAGACGATAGAATGAAGTTCTGATTGGAGATGTTCAGTCTCACCTGGAGCACAGCTGCTCTGATTGGCTGTCAGAGGTCCAGATCCTGTTCTGGGTTGTTTCCCATACTGGGGGCAGCTGGTCAAGACCGGATCCATCAGAACATTCTGAGACAAACCACAGCAGGATGGAGGCTCCTCCTCACCAAAGCTGCTCCTGTGAAGACATTTCTTCATCACTGAAATAGTTCACTAGCAACAGGCTGGAGCTGAAGATGTTCATGAAGGTCCACAATAAACAAGGGACCAGAAACTGGGTCAGAACAGAACCTCAGAACATCGATGATCTCTGGTTTTTAGTACTTCATTGAATTATATTTGGTATCATGACTGATGCCAGTGTTCCCAGTCTGCAAGATGCTGGGTTTCACTGCTTCAGTGGGTTTACAGACAATCTGAATTGTTGCTCTTCACAAGTGTGGTTGTTTTTGTTTTCATGCAACATTTTAATCCAGATTAATTCATTCAGACTTTCATTTAAACTCTACTGATTTACTGACCAACATCCTTCATGTGCAACTTTAAATTAATAAGTAAGAAAATTAAGTTACTGTTTATTAAAACACTGAGATCAACCAGTTAATATCATTTAGATTTTATCTCTATAAAGTCACATCAATCAGTTAGAAACTGGTTTCTTACTTTCTGTCTGAGGGTCCAGGTTCATTACTGAAGTATGGAGGACGTTCTTTGGACCGATCCCTCCTCATAGATGGACTGGTGGGTCCTGGACGTTCTGCTCTGTCCTTTTTCAGATCCAGATCTTCCATCTTCTGGCCTTTTGGAGAGAGAAACCAGAACCAGTCAGTCCCAGTGATCCAGTTCCAGTAACTGTTTGGTTCTTCTCCATAAACTATGAAGGAAACATAATTCAATAACTAGAGAAAACTCAATGAAAGTTATTCCAACGTCAGTCTCAGGGCCGGCCCAAGGCAAAAGCAAACTAAGCAGCCACTTAGGGCCCCAGGGCCACCAAGGGGCCCCTCAGTGAAGCTGATTTTTTAAAAATAATGATTTCTATGTTATCACAACAACAAAAACACACAATTTCAACATGAAGTGGTTTGTTTTTACAATATTTTTGATAATGTAGAAATCATTATTTTATGGACAAAAGAAAAAAAGAAATTGCTCTTGAAGACCCCTGGTGGTCGCAGTAGGTACTGTATGCTTCACCGGTAACATGAGCTGCTGTGCAGAGTGGATCCAAACGTCCAAAGCTCCGGTCAGAAGATAAGTTGGCAAAACAATTTCTCAATAAAGGACTTATCCTTCAGGGAGGAAGAAAAGAAGATTCACCTGGTATAAATTTAATTCTTCAGCTTTTGGAGTTATGCTTAAGAGAAATTAATTTAATCAAAGAATGTCATGAATACGTGTGTAGGGCTGCACCGATTGCAGTTTTCTGGCCGATTACCAATCTTTAAAAAACCTGACCTGCCCATATTGATTTTGGCCGATAACATTTATTTTGTCTGAAATTTAGCTAAATACAGGAAGAAAGTCAGTGAGTTGGCAACAGTGGAGTGAATATTGTTAACTGTAAACATTCAGACACTTGGTGGGCCGATCTGTCAGTCAAACCTCTCACTGCAGAGCAGAAGAAGATCGAGGCCGATTTTTAAAACTTTGTTGACGAAATTAAAATTCAAAACCCTTTTAGAGGAGGAGAAAACAACTCTTGATAGTCCTTTAACAGTGAAAGATCTATCTGAAGCAATAGACAGCATGAATAGCGGTAAAACACCAGGTCCTGATGGGCTTCCAATAGAATTTTATAAAGCATTTAAAAATAAATTAATCCCACCACTTCTCAACATGTATGAGGAATCATATAAAGCTGGAATACTCCCAGAATCACTGAGGTTAGCTACAATAACTCTTTTGCTAAAACCAAATAAACCCCCGACTGAATGCTCCTCTTATAGAGGAATCAGTCTTATGGGATGTGATACAAAGATTTTGTGTAAAGCACTCTCTAGGAGATTAGATAAATATCTTCCCAATTTAATAATAGATGATCAACAAGGATTTATTAAAACAAGACAAGGCTACCATAATATAAGACGGGTTCTTAATGTATTGCATGAAAAACATAATTGTCAGGACACAGCGATGTTAACATTGGACGCACGTCAAGCTTTTGATAGAATAGAGTGGAATTATCTGTTTAAAGTGCTCCCCAAATATGGACTTGGTGAAACCTTTCTGAAATGGATAAGACTACTATATACTGATCCCACAGCACAAGTTTTAACCAATAATAACATGTCAAAACCTTTTAATTTACAGCGGTCAACCAGACAGGGTTGCCCCCTGTCACCACTGCTTTTTGTATTGGCAATAGAACCTCTGGCGATGGCTGTTAGAGTAAATACAGGAATATCAGGAATTAGAATTGGAGGAAGAGAACATCTCATTTCCTTATTTGCAGATGACATCATATTTTTCATAAGTAATTTGAAGATCAGCATTCCCAATTTATTAAATCTAATACAAGAATTTGGTGAATTTTCAGGATATAAAATTAATAATTCTAAATCAGAGTTAATGTTTCTTAATGAAGATGAAAGGAGAAGTCCTATTGTGGTTACTCCATTCAAAACAACTACAAAAGGTTTTACATACTTTGGCATTAAGATCACCCCATCCCTCAATGAAATAAATGCAGCAAATTATGACCCCCTTGTGGAAAAAGTCACAGAAATGTTAAATCGATGGTCAAATTTGCCTATATCCATGATAGGTCGAATAAATTTATTAAAAATGACAATTTTGCCCAAATTTTTGTACTATTTTCAAACACTTCCATTGCCACTGTCAGATTCATTTTATGACAGTTTGGACAAACTATTTAATCAATTTATTTGGAGTAATAGCAAAGCAAGACTCCGTCTAAAGCTACTCTATTTGCCCTATGAAAGAGGTGGACTTCAGGTCCCTAATCTCAGATGGTATTATATGGCCGTCCAATTAACATCAGCTACTCATTACTTTTGTCCAATGGCGCCTCCAGCTTGGGTAGACATTGAACAGAAATCTGTTACAGACTTCCCCTTAAACACCTTCCTATATTCTTCAGATATAAAGACACTAAAAAAAACCACAAAGAACCCTTTCTTAAAAAATACAATTATAACTTGGCATGCAGCACATAAACATGTAGGTGACCGACAAGAGCTATCACAATTCACCCCGATTTGGGGTAATGAAAGGTTCACCCCAGGAAAAAATTATGGAGGATTTAAACTATGGAAAACCAAAGGCATTCAGAAAATTAAAGACCTATATGCCAATGGCATGTTGCTTACATTTGATCAGTTATGCAAGAAGTATTTAATACCCCCAAAACATTTTTTTTAAATATTTACAACTGAAAAATTATATGTCATCAAAACTGAAACGAATAGTTGACATTCCACCCTTGACAATAATAGAAGAGGTGTGTGTTGGGGACTCAAAAGGGAAAGGTTTTCTTTCGGTGTTCTATAATTTGTTGATGCTTTCTTCCAAGGATTCAGCAATTGATAGGTTAGAGGCTTGGAGAAGAGATACTCTTGAAGATATCGATGAGGAAGACTGGAATCAGGCCTGTTTAAAAGCGCAAAAACAAACGATAAACACACGATTTAAACTTCTGCAATATAAATGGCTTATGAGAACCTATATAACCCCAGTTAGGCTTCATCACATGTCCAGTGATATTCCAGACACTTGCACTAAATGCTTATTTGAAAAAGGAACTCTTCTCCATTGTTTGTGGGAATGTCTTAAAATCCAGAAGTTTTGGAGGGAGGTTATTAGATGTTTATCTGAATTGTTTAAGGTTAAAGTTCCATTAGAGGTTAGAATCTGTGTTCTAGGAATATACCCAGTGGAATTTAAACAATCAGACTAAAACTAAATTGATCGATTACGGACTTCTTCAAGCCAGAAGATCTATTGCATTATGCTGGAGGAGCATGGACGCCCCATGCCTGGGATTGTGGAAGAAAGAAATTGCAAATTCACTTGGACTGGAAAGACTAACATACATCGCCAAGGGCAAACAGCGGGACTTTGAGAACCTCTGGGAGCCATATATGAGGATCACAGGGACTGAAGGCGGAGCTCATTAATGGGTGTCTTAAATGGATATCTTGACTACAGTTTTTATTTTCATATTATCTTGTTTTTTTTTTGTTAGTTTTTTTTTCTGTCATAATTTAAAGTGTTTTATATATATTATAACAAATGCAGGTTTGAAGGGTGAATGCGTGAGTGAATGCAAGTGTGTATAAGTACGTGTTTACAATGTTAAGTTAAGTTTATAGTAGGAGAGCGAATGATCTAATATTCTAACTGTTGATTGCAGTTAGTCGACATTGTTAGCAGAAACAAAGGGCCCCATGGAGGCTTGGGCCGGCCCTGGTCAGTCTACAGTCTGTAATCTTCTTTTGTCAACCACTAAAACCTTCAGGATGCAGCCCCCATTGAGTGAACTGGAAACTCAGTTCCTATCTGACTGTGGAGTGTCTGCAGTATTAGCAGTACATGATGCTTTGACCAAAGATCAGGGTGATGTTTTTGTTCAGGTAACAGTTATTTGGCAATCAGTTTGAGAACGTGTCGACGGAACATTAAAAGTCTGGACAACTCCTTAATGTCACTTTCTATTGAAACATAGAAACCTTTAGTTACACAGTGATTATTAATAAAACATAGCTGAGTTTAACTAATGTTACCTTGCATGTCACTCTGACCCGTTACTGTTTTTAGAAGCTCAGCAGGGAGTTTGTAGCTGAGGTTGTTTTATTTCCAGGGTTTTCCCCAGAAATCCTGTTCAGCCCGGCGGTCGAGGCGTCCACCATGTTTTTGTATTAAAAGATGTTAAGTTGACCAGAAACGTAAAAATATTACTGAATAATTATTTGTTACAGGAAAACATCGCCAGTGAAATGATATTTAAAACCACAGCTATCAAGTCCTAAAAACAACAAAAGAAAAAAATTATTAAAATGAATATCAATTATTTGCACTTCTGTTAAATCCAAATTAAGTCCATAAGACCCCTCAGGCCTTCAAGGGGGCACATAAATGTTACCTTGTAACCAGTGATGTCAGTAACGCGTTAATTTGTAACGCGTTACTGACGTCGGACCACTTTTTTCAGTAACGAGTAATCTAACGCGTTGCTATTTCAAATCCAGTAGTCAGACTACAGTTACTTCTCAAAATCATTTTTGCGTTACTGCGTTACTATCTTCTTTTGTTATTTAATCGTATTTCCTCTACGCGTCTCGTGACCACCACGTCTCTATGCGACAGAAATGTAAACAATGGAGGGAGATGCGCATTTTGTTGGTGGAAAAACTGGAATTATTTTGAGTTTCTGTCGCCAAGTCCGATTATTATAAGCGGCTTTGGGCTTCATTTTTTTTTTTTAAAGTCGCTTGCAGATTTAATGAGTGGCGGGTTGCGCCTTTTTTGGCTCGTTTTTGAACGCGAAGTTGCTCATTTGGGTTTGGAAATAAGCAGAGACTTATAATAAATCCCAGAGTTTGTCCGTCATTAAGGTAGTTTTACTCAGTCTCTCCCTGTCCATCATTTCCCCGATGATCCGTCCCGCTGTGTCTTTGTTAATGTCAAGTTAATGTGTTACCTCTGAATGACGTCGAGCTTCGCGTTGCGCTCCAGAAAACTACAAATATCGAGACTAATATGAACAGCGCAATAAACGTGAAAACAGCCACGAATAAACGTGTCCGTAGTTTCCAATAATTATAATGGCAACTTAATTCTAATTATTAATACTAAGATAAGTGTCACAAATCTGTACAGCCATCTGAGCTGTGGAGCTGCAGGAGGAGCTCTGTGCGCTTTGACACCAAACGCAGGGCCGTAACGCAGAACCTGGAGGTGGGGTGGGGTGGGGGGGGCGGCTTTACAATCCTTCTTAGAGTTTTCCAGACAACAGTGGACCACACAAATTACTCAGGTTTTTTATTTTTTTTGTACTGTTTTTTCTACAATCTCCTCTTCAGTTCAACCTTATCAATGGAGACACATTGTTGATGTTACCATTATAAAATAAATTACAATTAAGAATTGGCAAAGCTCAATGTAATTTTCACAGGAGGCTGAGCGTTGTTGTTAGCAGCTGCTGAAAGTAACTAAAAGTTACTTTTAGTGTAACTTAGTTACTTTCCAAAAAAAGTAGTCAGTAATATAACTAAGTTACTTTTTCAAGGAGCAATCAGTAGTCCGATTAAAGTTACTTTTTCAAAGTAACTATGCCAACACTGCTTGTAACACAGACCATAGATATAGAAATGTAACCTTTATTTATTGAGATTATCAATGCTGCTCAATTTGATTTAATGGTTTCAACATACAAAAATTCTAAGATTTTAAATTATTTAAAATCCTGCTGAAACCCAAATAACATTATCTGTAGAAATAATCAAATTGATTCTATGAAGTGTTTGTTTTATTTAGAACTGATGACACATTATGCTGCAACATGACCCTTCAGAGTAAGAGTCTTCACTTATAATTTTAAAAACAAACAAAATAAAAAGTTAAATTTATACATTTATCTTGTGGCCATTTTTTGAACAGCCTCAAATTAAATGAGGACTTTATTAAGCCCAGTTACCAAGACATAAGTTCCAGTTACACCAGCTGGATTCAGTTGAAACAACTGACCACAAAAACACTTTTAAACCTTAAATTTCCAAATATCAACTAAAGACGTGGATCTGGTTCCACAGAGACGATAGAATGAAGTTCTGATTGGAGATGTTCAGTCTCACCTGGAGCACAGCTGCTCTGATTGGCTGTCAGAGGTCCAGATCCTGTTCTGGGTTGTTTCCCATACTGGGGGCAGCTGGTCAAGACCGGATCCATCAGAACATTCTGAGACAAACCACAGCAGGATGGAGGCTCCTCCTCACCAAAGCTGCTCCTGTGAAGACATTTCTTCATCACTGAAATAGTTCCCTAGCAACAGGCTGGAGCTGAAGATGTTCATGAAGATCCACAATAAAAAAGGGACCAGAAACTGGGTCAGAACAGAACCTCAGAACATCAATGATCTCTGGTTTTTAGTACTTCATTGAATTATATTTGGTATCATGACTGATGCCAGTGTTCCCAGTCTGGAAGATGCTGGGTTTCACTGCTTCAGTGGGTTTACAGACAATCTGAATTGTTGCTCTTCACAAGCTTGGTTGTTTTTGTTTTCATGCAACATTTTAATCCATATTAATTCATTCAGACTTTCATTTAAACTCTACTGATTTACTGACCAACATCCTTCATGTCCAACTTTAAATTAATAAGTAAGAAAATTAAGTTACTGTTTATTAAAACACTGAGATCAACCAGTTAATATCATTTAGATTTTATCTCTATAAAATCACATCAATCAGTTAGAAACTGGGTTCTTACTTTCTGTCTGAGGGTCCAGGTTCATTACTGAAGACTGGAGGTTCATCTTTGGACCGATCACTCCTCATAGATGGACTGGTGGGTCCTGGAGGTTCTGCTCTGTCCTTTTTCAGATCCAGATCTTCCATCTTCTGGCCTTTTGGAGAGAGAAACCAGAACCAGTCAGTCCCAGTGATCCAGTTCCAGTAACTGTCCTGTGAAGCAGAAAGCTGGTTCCCATCATGTGTTCAGAGGATCAGAGTGAATCAGGTGAATGAATGAGTGAACATTTCCTATGAACTAGTGAACTTATTTAGCTCCCACAGTGGACTTGACCGCATCATGACTCTATTGTATCTCTCTATGGAGGGAGTTGGTGTGCAGAAGGTTCTGAGGGAGCAGCAGCTCAGGTCGGGTCCACAGCTCTCCTCCAGACAGAACCGGGACCAGCTGGGGTCTCAGCAACATGTCAGCCTCTGTGTGCAGCTCCACAGGATTTCCTCTCAGCTAAAGAGTCACAAAGCAGCTTTCAGGGACCACAGCATCCAGCTGAGGTACCAGCTGGAGCCACTGCAAGGAATCCTGGGTAAACAGCTGCTTCAATAGGGGGATGAAGCCCCCAAAGACTCAGCGAGGCCTGAAACATATTTAGTCTATTGATCTGTCTCAGAATAGAAATTCAATATAAAGAGGGACATTAATGAAACATTTTTAGCTAGAAACTGAAGTGTAAATAGTTTCTTACCACTGATATAAAATGTGTTTAAATTATTATTATTGCTACATTTAAAGGTATTATAAAGATCTTTTAGGGGTGCACCATTGCAGTTTTCTGGCCGATCGCCAATCTTTAAAAAGCGTAATCTCACAATTCTGATTTTAGCCAGAAGCAAATTCTTTTGTTGAGTTGGCAACTGGTTCTGAATCAGTCAGTCTGGATCTGGATGCATTTTTCCCAGCATCGTTTTGAGAGACAAAGAGTTTCTTCCTGCTGTAAGAAGCAACAAGAGGAAAACCTGGAAAAAGACCAAACTCAGTGAGGAGGAAGAGAAGAAATCTGTGGACTGCTTAAAGCTGGTTCTGATCCGCAGACAAGAAAACATCAGTTTCTGATGAACCCCAGACTGATGAGGGACGGAGTGATGCGTTTCACTTCCTGCTGATTTCAAAAAGCAGAGAAACTATTTACAATGTTTCTCTGCTCTGCACATTTATTGCTGCTGACACCAAACGATGTAAACCGAGCGGCAGGAACAGGAAGTTACTCTGGAACAAAAATCTGACAGAGAATCAAACAGTTTTGACTCTTTTCTCAAGAAAAAGAGAAAAAAACTCACTGAGCTGCAGAGAAGTTTCACTAAAAAGTAATTTTACCTTCAACTCTGAGGGAGACTTGATTTAATTCACTCGTTCTTCAGAGCTTCTCTTCTCTTCCAGCTACCTGTGAAACATGAACCCGCATTCTGGTTTAAACAGCAAAATATTCTTAGAAAAAACGTGGAGCGGGTTTGTGTGCACTTTAAAAATAAATTTGTTGCATAATTTGGAATATTTCTTCCTACAGTAATCACCGTGTGTGAAGTATCTGGTGATGGATCATGAAAAACGTCAGTCTCTCCAGAAACAGAAGACTCTTTGTGTCTTGAAAGCCTCTCATCGGTCAGGAAAGCTCCAGAGAGCCGAGAGAGACACGGAGGGACCCGGAGCGGCAACACTTACCTCTGTTAACGAGTCAACGAGTAATTTCCATCCTGCGGCTCAAAATGGACGCTGTTCTGAAGGAGATCAAAGTTGGTTTCACTTTCTTTTTTGACAGTCAGGTGACTTCTGTTTTCTTCAGCGTCTACAATAAAAGTTTAATTCATCTGAATAAATATTAACAGTTCAATTTGAGTTTACAGAGTGAAACTAAACTAGAATAAAGAAAGAAAACTTGAACTTTTTCTGTTTTGCTGTTTGTGAAGCAGATTTGAATCTCAGCAGCTTTTTTCATGGATTCAGCAGAAAACCAGCAGAACAAACTATTTTTATTTTATGGTGGATTATGATCGCTCACTGCCCTCTGGTGGTGAACTATCGTAACTACACATATTCCTATTCACTTTGACTCAACCAGATCATTTGTTAAACTTAATTTCTTCTCATATCCACTTTTATCAGTTCAAGTAAAATCAATTTCAATGAATGTTGTTAAAGAGCCACTGCAGGGTTAATAAATGGAAAAGAAAATTTAATTTACTTCAAAAAAATCTTCTCAAAAAGATTAACTTTCGGTAATTTTGAGAATCAAGGCCTGAAAAAATATAAACAATGAAAATGTGCTTGTGATCAAATCCAGCCTGCTCTGATTAGAGCGGGATGAAAATATCTAATGGAGAAAAATCTTATATAAAAAGTTTAAATATTACCAGTTAATATTACTTAGTGTATTAGTTAATTGTATGACTGAATTAATCTGTGAATACATTTATTACACATAAAATAATATTATGTTGCTGCTGTTAATTTAATTTAAATACGTTTATCTGTTTGAAATGACTATCTAGGAAAATGAAAATTATATAGTTTTGTTTGAAAACCTCAGCAGAGTTTAATTTGGTGCTTTTGAGTAAACATTCAGAGGAAATAGGAAAACTAAAACGTATTATTTAATATGAAAGCTATCCGAGAATATGAACTCGTTTCTGCACCTCTTAATGTGAAAGTACCTACCGGAAGTGAATATTGTATGTAAATTCTCCAGCTTATTAGAGTAGCTGTAGTTACCATCTGAGTCCACTTCTACGGAGCCCCCTACGGGACATGGGGAATTTTTTTTTCTTTTGCGTTCCCTCGCAAAACTGTACTGATCAGTTATGCGGCATAATTGAATACTGTAAGTCTTTCTTACGGTGGCCGCCGTACTTTCTGCTTTAATATAAGGTTATGTAAGGTTCCATGTATGTTAATATCTCGTTGTGAAATATCTGGAGTTTTATATCTTTCTTTAGGATAGAAAGGCACCACAAACCTATGATACAAACAGAAACCTTCCGTAAGTAGGAAAGAAATAAAAATACATCCAAACTATATTTCTGAGTTATTATCGCGGCGTAATAAGTCATCTGACAGTTTTGATTGTGTCGCTGTTGTGCTGGTTGTCTGAATGGTTTAAAGAGCTGCTTTCATGTTCAGTTCCATCTTAACCTTAACAGACATAAACATGCAGTGAATAAATCGATTTTCAATCAGTTTTTTACACCAAAAACTTTATAATAATAAACACGTTTTATTATTTAAAAACACGACAAACTAATTATGGTAAAGGGCCGTATTGGGTGAACTCGGGAAATCTCATCTGTCCGTGTATCAATTAACTCCAAACCACTTCTTTGTTCTGTCACATTTATCGATTTATTCCATTTTGATTATCATGCTCCAAACTTTGCAAGGACTGACCGCCCCGCTCACCACTTCCTCATACACACAAACCAGCAGGCCAGTAACCTTCCCATTCATACTTAATGACGTCACTCCCACATCGACACACCCACCACCCAAGTGTCAAAGTCGCGTGCTCCTGTCATATCAATAATTACTTATTTCACTCATAAGGCTCTTACAGAGCCTCAGTGAAAACGTGTAATAAAAGAAAAGGCCTTCCAGTAACTGTGGGTGCATCAGCGCCACCTCCTCCACACACACATCTCTACCTCACCAACTTGCAACACAAAGTTACACCCTTGCATTCAAATAATGGTATATGTCACTTTTTTTTTTCTGCATAATGTGCATTGCCTGTATTCTAACGTTGGGCAAACGTATCTTGAACGAGAATATTAAAGAAAAGTGCAAGAAGTAATAAAAACTTTAACGTTAATCCTCACCTTCCGTTTCCAGCTTCTCTCCTAACCGTACAGGTGAGAGCTTCTATGATTGTCCTGTAGGTGGCGGTAAATACACTTGAAGTTGGTTTGCCAGCCGCCAGTAACACCCAGAAGAAGATCAACACTGGTTTTGTATTTCATTTGAAACTGATCTGCTTTGCTCGGTAAGTTATTGGCTTTCATATTTATTTGTGTCACATTCTGACCAAACATCTGGGACCCATATAGGTTGTTAGTTGCGCTTTAAAAAAAGTGTAATTTTGTGCTTTGTCTTGCTTCGTAAAGACAACATGCTACCACTCGGACTTCTCAGCTTTGATTATAAGTTCTGGTTATGAGTTGTGAAATGTCGTGCACTTTTATTATTAATGTCGCAGTTTCCTCTTGTTCGCTTTGACGTCTTAAGGGCAGGAAAAGTCGGAGAAAGTCACTTTATTCATTATTCAGTTGAACCAGGTGGAAAGACACCACTTACTTTATTCCAGTCAATCACAGAACTGCGCATGTCTCACATCTTGAATAGTTGCACAATGATGACGTCAGTGAAGAGCGGTCTCCTGCAACTTTTAGATGTATCTCTACTTCAACACACCTGAGTCCAATAATGAGGTCATTAGCAGGACTCTGGAGAACCTGGCTGCACTTGGGAGGTGATTCAGTTATTGGATTCAGGTGTGTTGGATCAGGGAGACTAAGAGTTGCAGAACAGCGGCCCTCCAGGACCAGGACTGCCCAGTCAAAGTCAAAGTGTTTTATTGGAGTGTGTAAAAATGTGATAGTACGCCCTGTGACGTAACTTCTACATCCAAAAAAAGTAAACATGACATTAATTTCATAATTATGTATTAAGTTTTCCCTGTAATTAGTTTCTGTCAATGAAACACAAAAATAAAGATCAATTCCTGTTTGTTTTGTGTCTGAATTTTTGAGACAAAACACATTTTTTCAGTTGAAACTTCATTAATGTTTTTAGAAATATTTTCAAAACTGGATTTTGTTCAAGAAATCTATTCCACTTTTAAGTTGATAAAATTTGCTCTCACTGGGATGAAGAGTTAAATTATGATATTAACAATTTAATTCACATATGCTGCTTCCTAAAAATCACCTCAGTTTTTAAAGTGAAATTATTTTAATGTTTAAACGTTGCAACATCACAAAATCCCAATTTTTATACCAATATATTAATAACTTAATTTAAGATTTGAAATTTATCTCATTTGTAACATTTTCTTTTTCTTTCCTCACAGTTAGTTTGTGACGATTCTTTATTTCTTCTTTTTTCTGCTCAGTTTAAGAGAACTTGATAGTAAAAAAAGAACTTTGAACATGAACGGTTCTGAACTGAACTGGTTCTGTTTCAGATGAATTAATTAGTTCTTTTTTTCTCCACAGTTCAGAGTTTCAGGATGAACTGAAGATAATCTGCCACTGTTTCTCCATCCCTCCTGGTTCTGGTCCTGGTTCTGGTTCTGGTTCTGGTTCTGGTTCTGGTCCTGGTCCTGGTCCTTCATCCCTCCTGGCGGTTCTGTTCGGTCCGTTTGTCCTCATCATGGTGGTTTTGTTTAGTCTAGTTGTCTGCAACCTTTACAATCTAGAGACATTTTATTTTATTTTTATTTTCCAGTTTAATAAATCGGGTCCAAAGCCACAAAACCACATTAATAAATATTTACTTCATTTAATCTGTTTTAACTGTTAAAGAGAAAATATTTTATTTTTACTTTAAGGTTTTATTATATTATATATTATTATTAGTCCTGCACTGTAAGAAGTCTAACGAGTTTTTAGAAATATTAATTCTTTGCTACAATTTATCAAGCATTTAATAAAGAAATGCTCTTATTGCATTTTAGGCAACAAAGTTTTTATTGTTTTAAAAAGAAATTAATTTGTTTGCATCTTTTAATTTACTCCTATTACAGAAAAAGCATCAAATAGTTTGGTGATTGATTGATAACTAAAATATAACCTCAAAAATGCCTTTTGCTTAATATTTGTATTTTAAATTTAATATTTAAAAAATCCTAAACATTTTTTACCCAAAACTCCTGAGGCGTCACTTTTAGCTTCACCAGGTAAAAAAATCTCTTATTAAGAGAGATTTTAAAATGAAAAGTTTTTAATTTTAGTGAAAATGAAAAACAAATTTTCACTAAAAAAACAGAAATGGTTGAAATCTGTATTAGTTTTTTTGTTAAACTTCAGTTTGTGATCTTCAGTCGTAACGAGCTGCAGGCTGCAGAGCTCTGCTTTAATCAGTCTAACTAACCTTCATCACTGCCGAAGACTCCGGAAACTCTCCCGTTTGTAGAAACGTGACTCTGCTCGGCTCGTCGGGCTTTAACTGTTCCCTCTGAGGTCGAGGCTCAGAGAAAGTATTCCTGTGTAAAGATGAAGAAATGAAGCTTCAGCCTGCCGGTGGATTTACGGCCGAACTGAACGAGAGTCGCCGAAGAGAATCTGTAAAGTGTTTGGTGTGAAGTCTGAAGAGGAAGAGAAGTGAAGAAGTGAAGCTCTCCAAGCAGCCAGCAGTCCTCTGATCAAACCATCAACACTTTTCCTCGCCTCATTTCTTCCCTCGGCAAGTTTTACTAAAGATTTTGACAAAGTGTTGAAATTTGGTGATTTTTTGATGTCAAATTTACGCAGAAAGCATTTCTCTTTGTATTGAGCAGTAGCTCAGAGGAATAAGAAGTGGACTGGGAGTCCACAGGTTGCAGGATCGAGTCCTGAACTCTACCAATTTTACTTGAATTTTTCCTTTATTTGAGTCAAAATGCAGCAAGATCCCTACTGGCCTCGAACCAACAACCTTTAGATAAGCAGCCTGTATTCCTACTCTCTCCGCCACTCGCTCATCTACACTAAAATACTTTTTTTTTAAAACTTGTCTTCTGTTTTTGAGGATTTCGGTGAAAAAGAGGCGTCGACCGTGACAACTGAAGGCGTGGCTTCAGAATCGTCTCTAATCCAGGAAAAAAGCTCAAAGTTCCGATCCAGAAGCCACAGGTCCGAGCTGAACTGATGAATCAACATTTACTGCTCAACATGTTCAGAACAACAACGGAGGAGATCTGGAGCGATTTACTCCACATTTCACTTCATCTGCAGAAACACTTTTTATGCTTCACTTGGAAACTTTTGACTTTTTATTCGTCCTCACATGTTGGGAACTTTTAAGATCATTGAAACTAAAAGGAAAATATTTATTTTCCATCCAGTGTTCAGTTTGAACTCTGTAAAAACAGAAAATGTTTTCCAGTGTTTTAGTTTAGTTTCTGTTGCAAATGAAGGAGAAAAATTGAACTTTTATTTCTCTGCAAATTCATGAAATACAAAAATAAAAAATGAATTTAACTTTTGAAATTTAGCTTCACCTGGTTGGAAATAGAGGAAAATAATAAAATAAGGTTTAGTTAAAGCACAACCTAATTACATTTTTAATTTTTATTTAAAAAAAAAACATTTGAAAATATAAAAAATAAAACGTCTGGAAAGTCAGAAATGTTTAAAGCAGTTGTCTTAATTCCTGGATTTCAGATGAAATTATTACTAATAAAATGAGAGGAATGCAGATAGTTTTTCATATTTAGTTTTTATTTGGAGGTGAATAAATATCTGCTGGTGGCGCAGCGGCATAAATACACATGAAGAAGAACCAGAACAAACACGTTACATTCAGAAAGAAACTAAACGTCACATGATCCAAAGAGCTGCAGCTCCGACCGCGTCGCCGCCGCCGCCGCTTTGTGCTTCCTCCATCACCATCGACCCGACTACCGGCCGGTTCTGACCCGACTTCTGGAATGATCCTCCTTTTTATAAGTTTGGATTTGGGGGAAAAAACACACAAAAGCCAGAACCAACAACAGCTTCCTTTAGGTTTTTCTGCTCAGATTTTAAGGCAGAACCTTGGCTTGGTGTCGGAACCAACAACAGGAGAATCAAAGTCCTTCTCAACAAGCCGGATTAACAACATGGGCAACTTATAACTTTTTCCACCTCTCTTTCATTTTTGTTTTTTTATACCTTTTATATATCTGTTAAGTGAAACTTCAAATTAATATCAACCAACATGTGATTGGTATTATCACATGTTGAATTTAGAGCTGGTGACATGGATTATGCTGCAACATGACCCTTCAGAATAAGAGTCTTCACTCATAATTTTAAAAACTAAATAAAATCTCACATTTGAAAATTTTCAAAATCTAAATAAATTAGTATAACAATGCTGACTTTTGATTTTTTTAAATGTTTTATTTTATCCTGTACTGATTTATTTTCTAATTATCACTTGTCATATAATTTTTAGGGCCATTTTTCTGAAGAGGCTCAAACTAAATGAGGATTCTGTTAACCAGAGTTCCCAACACACACGTTCCATTATCACCAGCTGGAGAAACACATTTATTGAAATAACTGATCACAGAAACACTTTTAAACCTGAAATTTCCAAATCTCAACTAAAGACGTGAATCTGGTCCAACAGAGACGACAGGAAGCTCTGATTGGATGAGTTCAGTCTCACCTGGAGAACAGCTGCTCTGATTGGCTGTCAGACATTCAGCTCCTGTTTTGGGTAGTTCTCCACACTGGGGGAAGGAGGAGGGTCCAGATGGAACAGACTGGTCCCAGTAAGACCTGATGCATTGCCTGCAGAACCAGTGTCCACAGCTGGTAAACACCGGATCCATCAGAACCTCCTGACACAAAGCACAACAGATCTCTGATCAATACATCAACACGGCAGCACCAGGTCCAGTTCTGGTTCTGCTCACTGACCTCTTAGCCTCCTCCAGCCTGCACAGGTAGAGGTGGGCCACGTTCTGGAGCCACAATGATGCTGATCAGTGACATGAACTGGATTCTGAACCGAATCCTGAGACGGATTCAAACTGCAGCTTCAACATCAGATCCAGATGAAGCTTCTTCTTCACTAAAGAACATTTCAGTTTGAGTCTCTGAATGAAGGAACTGATTTCATAAAGACAAGAGAGTCCAACAAAGAAGACATGATGTCAGAGTCAGAGAAGGAACTGGGTCAGAGATGGGGCTGCTGTTAATGTTATTTAAATACTTTTATGAATTGACAGTCATTTCAGTTTGAAATGATTAAAATTTAATTTGCTGCTCTTGAATAAAAGTTTATTGTTTCAGAGAGAAAAACGGCAGAAGTAAAATGTATTATTTCAAATGATAGCTAACAGAGGAACTCGTTTCTATGGAGCTTATTGTGAAAGTACAAACCGGAAGTGAATTTTGTTTTGTAAACGCTCAAATTTTATCAAGTAGCTGTAGTTACCATCTGGCTCCACTAGAGGCTCTGATATCAACAACAGTTCAGTTCGTGGCTCTGCAGCTAAAACATCAACATCATTCTGGCTGTTTCCAAGATAATTTAACTTTTCATAAATATTGTTCCTACCTTCAAACCGGAAGCCCGGCATCTTAACGTAAAAACCAGAGTTGTAGAGCTTTGTTTCAGCTCTGTTGGAGCTGAAGCTCCGGTTAGGAACCACAACTCCTCTGAAGCTGCTGCTGAAGTCTGTTAGCATCGATAGCATCGCTAGCTCCGATCATAGTCTCTGCGGGCTGTTTTCATCTCTGTGGAGCTGCTTCTAGTTCACTGACAGATAAAACATTGATCTCATGTTAAAGTAGAAAGAAGATTTAAGAAATAAAACAGCAAAAACACGAAGAGAGCAACAAGTGCTTCACCAGCCTATCAGGAGCGGGATACTAGCTAACTGATTACTTAGACGTCTGCCCCCTAGTGGACTCAGCATGTAAATACAATCAGAGTAAAGCTAGAGAACTGATATATGAAAAGCACTTCCTTTGGATTCTTTCAAAGTAAAACACAGGAACTAAATTGTCCCGTAAACACATTTTAGCTTGTTAGTTAATTATATTATCAGAAAGCGTAAGTGTGTAATTTTCTTAGGATGTGATATAAATTATATAACTGGGCTCTTAAGCAAAATTATCGTAATTATTCTGATTTCCAGAAAAAATAAATATTTCATAAATATTCTCCTGACTAAACAGGAAACAGCATCTTGGCGAACTAGTAATTTATTTAAAAAGGAATGTATATAAATAACTCATCTATATATTAAATCAGCTGTCAGTCCATTAGACAGACCATAATAATATTAATATTTATAATGAGAAAGATATAAACGTGATTAACTTAACAGAAATCAGAAACCTCTATATTCAGAGCGGGGAATTTCCGCTCTCTCGTGGCCATAGTGGGAATTACACTCCTGATAACGCTGCATTATTTACATTTAATATCCACTTAATGTGGAGTTTAGAGAAAAACTAACTGCAACTGCACACTAAAATCCTTTATGCTAGTTTGTTTAATATTAAATCTATGAGCGATTATTAATTTCCTTTGTCCTTTATATTAGTTTAATAATAAATTAATGCGTCATTATCAGTGAACTGAAGGACAGTCGCTGCTGTTCAGCATCAGAGTTTAAATCTGCAGCTGTTGATAATCAGTTTGTGTGTAAAACAAGCTACTGCTGGATTCTGTTAGCATCGCTAGCATCGCTAGCTCCGATCAGAGTCTCTGCGGGCTGTTTTTATCTCTGTGGAGCTGCTTCTAGTTCACTGGCAGATAAAACATTGATCTCATGTTAAAGTAGAAAGAATATGTAAGAAATAAAACAGCAAAAGCACGAAGAGAGCAACAAGTGCTTCACCAGCCTATCAGGAGCGGGATACTAGCTAACTGATTACTTAGACGTCTGCCCCCTAGTGGACTCAGCATGTAAATACAATCAGAGTAAAGCTAGAGAATTGATTTGTGAAAAGCACTTCCTTTGGATTCTTTCAAAGTAAAACACAGGAACTAAATTGTCCCGTAAATACATTTTAGCTTGTTGTTAGTTTTTATATTATCAGAAAGCATAAGTGTGTAATTTTCTTAGGATGTGATATAAATTATATAACCGGGCCCTGAAGCAAAATTATCGCAATTATTCTATTTTCCAGAAAAAAATAAATATTTCATAAATATTCTCCTGACTAAACAGGAAACAGCATCTTGGCGAACTAGTAATTTATTTAAAAAGGAATGTATATAAATAACTCATCTATATATTAAATCAGCTGTCAGTCCATTAGACAGACCATAATAATATTAATATTTATAATGAGAAAGATATAAACGTGATTAACTTAACAGAAATCAGAAACCTCTATATTCAGAGCGGGGAATTTCCGCTGTCTCGTGGCCATAGTGGGAGTTACACTCCTGATAACGCTGCATTATTTACATTTAATATCCACTTAATGTGGAGTTTAGAGAAAAACTAACTGCAACTGCACACTAAAATCCTTTATGCTAGTTTGTTTAATATTAAATCTATGAGCGATTATTAATTTCCTTTGTCCTTTATATTAGTTTAATAATAAATTAATGAGTCATTATCAGTGAACTGAAGGACATTCGCTGCTGTTCAGCATCAGAGTTTAAATCTGCAGCTGTTGATAATCAGATTGTGTGTAAAACAAGCTACTGCTGGATTCTGTTAGCATCGCTAGCATCGCTAGCTCCGATCAGAGTCTCTGCGGGCTGTTTTTATCTCTGTGGAGCTGCTTCTAGTTCACTGACAGATAAAACATTGATCTCATGTTAAAGTAGAAAGAAGATTTAAGAAATAAAACAGCAAAAACACGAAGAGAGCAACAAGTGCTTCACCAGCCTATCAGGAGCGGGATACTAGCTAACTGATTACTTAGACGTCTGCCCCCTAGTGGACTCAGCATGTAAATACAATCAGAGTAAAGCTAGAGAATTGATATATGAAAAGCACTTCCTTTGGATTCTTTCAAAGTAAAACACAGGAACTAAATTGTCCCGTAAATACATTTTAGCTTGTTAGTTTTTATATTATCAGAAAGCATAAGTGTGTAATTTTCTTAGGATGTGATATAAATTATATAACCGGGCTCTGAAGCAAAATTATCGTAATTATTCTATTTTCCAGAAAAAAATAAATATTTCATTAATATTCTCCTGACTAAACAGGAAAATCAGCATCTTGGCGAACAAACCAGTTATTTATTTAAAAAGGAATGTATATAAATAACACATCTATATATTAAATCAGCTGTCAGTCCATTAGACAGACCATAATAATATTAATATTTATAAAGAGAAAGATATAAACGTGATTAACTTAACAGAAGTCAGAAACCTCTATATTCAGAGCGGGGAATTTCCGCCCTCTTGTGGCCATAGTGGGAACTACAGTCCTGATAACGCTGCATTATTTACATTTAATATCCACTTAATGTGGAGTTTAGAGAAAAACTAACTGCAACTACACACTAAAATCATTTATGCTAGTTTGTTTAATATTAAATCTATGAGCGATTATTAATTTCCTTTGTCCTTTATATTACTTTAATAATAAATTAATGAGCGATTGTCAGTGAACTGAAGGACAGTCGCTGCTGTTCAGCATCAGAGTTTAAATCTTTTTTTTTATTATTATTTTTTTTTTATTGAACAAACTGTATACAAAGTCTCGATGAGGTGCAAGAACATTGCAACATAGGTAGAAAAATTAAACAAAAACAAGGGGCTAAGACTAAAGACAAGCACATAAAACATTAAGGCAAATGAATAATAATAGAGCAGGATTTTAAAACAAAAGAAAAGTTGAGATACTGGCAGTTACTTTTCTTGCAGAAACAGATTTCAAAAGTTTCAGTGAGGTGAAATAAAGTTTAAATTGGTTAAGAAAAAAATCAAAACAAGGAGTAGAACCTCTCCATTTACAGCAGTGTATGTGATATTTAACAAGTAAAAAGATAATATTAACCATGTCAGATATTTTACTATCAAGGCCATCAATATAATATAAAATGTGGGTGATGGTTATCTCAGGAATGTCATCAATTTTAAGGGACAACCAATTTTTAATGTCGCTCCATAGTTTAAAAGAAAAGGGACAGGGAAAAAAAAGATGATTAAGGGATTCTTCTGGACAATCACAAAAGGCACAACATGCTGAATCAAATTTAAATCTTTTGTGCAAAAATTCAGCCACTGGGTAAAAATTGTGAGAAATTTTGAAGTGAGTTTCTTTAACCTTTGGTGAAATCGGCCATTTTACGTACTTGGAGAACGCATTCTCAATTATAGACAGATTGGTTGTTATCAAGATATTATTATTGTAATCATTAAATAATTTAGATTTGAAGGCAGTCACAAGCAGAACATTGTTGCACTTTGCATCAGTCACACTATATTCTCCAATTTTTAATTTGGGTAAAGATGAAGTGACATTTGAATATCTTAAGGTGTTTTGGATGAGATGGATCAGAGCTACAGGGATAAATTTACATACTTTTAAATATTCATGACAAGAACAGTTCAGATCAAATTTATTAGTGAAATCTCTATGATTTAACAACATACCATTACTATCCATTAAGTCAGTTACAAATAAAATACCTTTTTCATACCAGTCAGTTTTGAAAATAGATTTTCTATTTATCAATATTGATCTGTTATTCCACACTACAGATCCATGTGGGGTAAAGTTGTGGGTAAATATCATTTTCCAAAAATGTAAAACTTGCTTGTGAAAATTAGACAGTGTAATATTAATCTTGGTGAATTCAAAATCACATTTAAGCAGGAAATCCAAGCCACCAAGTTTATTAAATATAGATTTAGTGATATGAAACCACATTGAGTTGGAATGAGACAAATAGGTCTTCAGCCAATTTATTCTAAATGAGCCAATCAAAGCCTCAAAATCTAAAGCTCTAATTCCTCCTTTATCATAATCTTTAATAAGATCAGATCGTCTTAAATAGTGAGTTTTGTTTCTTCAGATAAATTGAAAGATTATTGAATTGGCTTTCTTAATATTCTTGCCGGAGATAAAAGCAGAATGGCACGGGTAAATTAATTTGGACTCTCCTTCAGCTTTGGACAGAAGTGTTCGTCCAAAAATAGTCAGATCTCTAGTTAACCAATGACTCCAGGATCTCTTCATACCATCCAAGCAACTACAAATGTTTTCCTCCTCTCTTCTAATAATGTCTTTTGAAATCAGCATTCCCAGATATTTAACCTCGGACTTAACTGTAATGGAGACAACAGACGTCTCAGAGCTGGAATGGATCGGCAAAAGTTCACATTTATCAATATTGAGAGACAAACCAGATGCACTAGAAAACATTGAAATAGATTTTAGTGCAACGTCTACCATAGTTTTATCTCTTAGGAAAATTGTTGTATCGTCAGCAA
The DNA here is from genome assembly GCF_019740435.1 of Gambusia affinis. Taxonomy (NCBI): domain Eukaryota; kingdom Metazoa; phylum Chordata; class Actinopteri; order Cyprinodontiformes; family Poeciliidae; genus Gambusia; species Gambusia affinis. Next base: position 13,818 of record NC_057891.1, on the reverse strand, counting down.
ATTGACTAATCTTAAATTCCTTATCAAAAATTTTGATACCATGCAAATTTGAATTTTTCATTATTAGTAAGGTTTGCATTTGAGTTGTTAATATAAATAATTTAGGTGAAATTGGGCAGCCCTGCCTGATTCCCCTTGACATAGAGAAACTAGGGGTCAAACTCGTTCCCAGGGAAACGGAGCTACTTATATCAGTATAAAATAATCTGATTATACTACAAAATTTTTCCCCAAAGCCAAAATATTTTAAGGTTTTTATTATAAAGCAGTGTTCCAGTGAGTCAAAAGCCTTGAAGAAATCCAGGAATAAAATAAAACACTCACCATCAATAAAGCTACGATAATCAATCATATCAAAAATCAGTCTAGTGTGATGATGGATATTTCTTCCCTTTAAAAATGCTGATTGGCATTCATTAATAATTGTTCCTAATCCACTGTTCAAGCGATTGGCATAAACAAGAGCTAAAATTTTATAATCTGTACATAACAGAGTGATGGGTCTCCAATTGTTTAAAGATAAAGGGTCTTTGTTGGCTTTGGGGATCAGAGTAATCAGACCTCGTTTCATGGTGGGAGAGAGATTATAGTTTGAAATACATTCCAGCAGGGCCTCAAATAAAAGTTTTCGTAAATCTTTCCAAAAGAAAGTATAAAATTCAGTGGTTAACCCATCAAGGCCTGGAGATTTACCCTTTGTCAGTTGTTGTATCGCTACGTCAAGCTCTTCGATTCTTAAGTCATCTTCCATAAGGTTTTTAAAATCAAGGTTAATTTTTTCATCAGATTCCTGGATTTCATCAAAAAAAGATTGGCAATTGGATTCTGAATACTTAGAGCAATAAAGATTACTATAAAAATTTCTAATTGCTACATTTATTAAATCCAGGTCTTCAGTGATGCTACCATTAATAATTAGTTTCTGAATCTTCTTTTTGGACTGTCTCTGCTTCTCAAGATTAAAAAATATGAAGAGTTCTTTTCACCGTCTTCAATCCATCGAGCCCTAGAGCGAATGAAAGCCCCCCTTGCTTTATCTAAAAAAACATCATCTAGTTGAGATTTGAAACTATCAAGCTGACTCAGCTCTTCAGATGATAAAACTGATTTTGAACATAGAGAATTTATATTGCTTATAAGTTGGGAATGTTTCTGTCTCCTCAGCTTTGAAGCAATTTTGCCTGCCTTTATTGCTGTTGTCCTAACATTAAATTTAAACCACTCCCACTTATTTAAGGGCGACAGATCCATTACTGAAATATCTTCAATAAGGTCCAGGACTTCTGAACAGAAGGTTTTATTATTCAGTAGATTAATATTAAACTTCCAAGTTACGTTTGAAGGTAGTTTTGATTTATTCAGAGAGAGAAACAAGGTAACTGAACAATGATCTGTTAAAGGAGCTGCTGAGATTTCACAACTTGAAATATTATTTACCAGATTATGAGGGATTAACCAGTAATCTAGCCTGGAGCATTGGCCATTTCCCGAAGGGTTGAACCAGGAGTATTGTCTGATATTAGGATTTCTAATTCTCCAGCAGTCTGTCAAATTTGTATTAGAGATTAAATTTACAAAAATACCATCATAAATATGGTGTTGTCCCCGAGAGGGCAGACGATCAATGGATCCATCTGGAGCTACATTAAAATCTCCTCCCAAGATAACCTGATCAGTGGAATATTTTATTTTCCATTGTTTTATCTTCACTCCGAGGTCAGTAAAAAATATACTATTCATTGCTTTACTGTTGTATCCATATACACACACAAAAATGATCTTATTTCCATCAATCTCCACTATTACAGTTACCCAGTGGCCATTTGTATCACTGATATGCTCCAACAAAGAACCTGGGAATTTATAAAACATAATCACAACCCCAGCTGAATGCGACGTACCGTGACTAAAATAAATTTGATCCCCCCATTGAAGTTTCCAGAATTTAGCTTCCTCACTTGATGAATGAGTTTCTTGCAGAAAAAAACTGTTTGCCTTTTGCTCTTTGCAATAAAGATAAATAGCCTTACGTTTGACAACCTTTTTTAAACCCCTAGTATTAAGTGAAAGTAAGGATAACATGCAAAAAACACAGTAGTTGTGCAAAAACTACTCACAGGAACGATGAGCAGGAACGAGATAACATAGCCAATAATAGCTAAATGGAATAGTGTAATAGCCCTTTAAACAAATACAAACATAATATACCATACCAGTGAAAGTAAAGAAACATGGCGGTGTAATTAGTCCGGGTCCACTCTTCGATTATCGATCAGGGCGAAACCTTCCTGTATATTAGAGCCTTCAAAAACAACACCTCTCACTCCGCCATCTTGGGACCTCCCCCCAGGTGGAGTTTAACTAGTTAATAGATGGACTGCTGGATGTAAAGGCTGCCATTTTGAAAGCTGCTTTGGTGCACGTGACTCAATAAATAAACTTTGTTATCAGAACAGCCAAAGTTTGACTGAATTCTTCTTTCCACACCTTTAGACTGAGAGCCATTAGTTGATCTTTGTAAGTGAGTTAAAGTAAACAAAAAACTAATGGAGAACAACTTCAGCTCTACATGCAACAAGTTTGAAATTAATTCATCATCTCTTCTTCTTCTGGTGGTTTGGAAGTGACGTTCATATTTCATTTGTTTTTATGTCATAATTGAAGGAAAATGGCAGCCGAGATCCTTCCTGGTGAGATGAGCAGAACCTCAGAGCATTAAGAAAAGCATTTGGGTCTCACAGGTTGCTGGTTCCATCACTGAGTTTGGCTTCGTTCTTTCCTCGTTTAAAGCAAAACAGAGCAAGAAGCTTCTGGATTCAAACAAACGACGACTTCAGTGTTTCTGGTTGGAGCTGGACATCTATGAATATAATAATTATTCATCTTTAATTCTGGTTGCATTCAAAAGGTCCGGCTACTCTGAAGTAAAAAACACTTCAACTCCTTTACTTCCATGTTTTCCTCTCTTTGTATCCACAGTGATCTGAACCGTGAAACTGTGAGGTCAGATTTGAACTTTTTCAGGTTTTTCTCTGTTTTCAGCTCATTTACAGCCAACATTTTACTGCAGGAAATCGTTTCAGGAAGGAACCAGAAGATTCAGGACTCTAGGAGTTGTGACTGTAACCGACCTGAACACTGAGGCTCCAGAGCGCCCCCTGCAGGATCTGCTCCACCATCTCTGTTTCCAATCAATCATCTGTTAGTCCAGACAGAAAAGCTGAAGCTGTCAATGAAGCTGAGCAGCAGAAACCCAGAAGAACTGGAAGCATCAGCAGGAGATGAACTGGACCACTAGGACCACTAATGCTGAAACTGAGGAAGAGGAGGACGATGAAGGTGAAGATGCCATCCTCACACTTCCTGTTTATCAACCCAAGAAAGCAGAAAATCAGCTGAAGAAGAAACGTGAGGAGCGAGAGTCGTCCTGCGCCCTCTAGTGGCTGATTGGACTACTGCACTAGGAGAACTGGACCTTGACGCTACTGCAGCTGCAGTTTTAACACCTACATTAAAACTTAACCTTTCAAATCAAAGCATATATTTCTTTACTACAATATTTCTTCATTGCTCCTTTAACAATAAAACTTAATACATATCTTGTGTTTTTATTAAACCTTTATATCCGTGTTTTCAGAGTCCAGGTGTAATTTATTAGAGAAACTCAACATCTGCTTTATTATAAAAACATTTTCTTTCTACTTTACTTTAAAAAAAACCCAGTTGTATATAACAAAATAAAAACAGTGATATCTAACGTATTATTTTTTCACTGTCTGGTTGTCGATTCTCAGTTGGAGAAAATAAACAAAACAAAACATAAAATATATCATTGACAAATATTTAACATTTTCTTTTGTAATTTTCGACAAATAAAAAGTTTGCATCTGCACTTGTGATGGACAGGCCATACAACATTATTATTATTATGTAAGTCCCCAGAGTCGTTCTCATTTGGGCCATCAGTGAATTTCTAGGAGACCAAATGAAACATTTGGGTTTATTTGACTCCAGAAGTTCAACCTCCAGGTTTTCCATCGCTGATTGTTGCTGCAAACTTCAGCGGACAATCGATCAATTGATCACAGCTGCTGTGGCTCACATCCCACCCACAACGAGAAACGTGGTAACATCAGGAAATAGAAAGAGCTCTTATTTTGACAAAAATAAATGATGTTAAATATCTTTATTTGCAGGTTTATTCAGACAAATTATACATCTGTCAAGAAAACAAAGGAGTCCGTTAATTAAACCGATAACATCCATCAGAACAATGAGGCCAATCCTTTGTTACAAGATCTCATCCATGCTGTTACATTCATTACTTGGTTGGCGTTTTTGGATATTCATGTCAGAAATATGTTGTGTTTTTCTGGAGTTCAGTGGGATTTTGGTCAGGGGTTGTTGGACAAGTGTTGAAACCTGGAGATACAACAGTCTAAAGTAGACGTCCTGAAACAGTTAATAAAGTACCATGAAAGAACAGAATAATAATGTGAAAACATTAACTTTCTGATAAAATCAATTTTCCAACAATGACTATGATGCAAAAGTTATTTATGTATTTTCGTGGAAATATACTATTTCCAAGCACTGTTCAGGTAAAATCACTCAATCAGGTTTATTCATATATTGTGCATAATATAGCGAGAGCTCATAGGACAATCAGTAATGAAGCAAGTCTGGATGCAAAGCACTGCCAAGCAAAAACTACACATGGGTTTTATGCAAGGTTATGGGATGGCAGCTGTGGAAAACAAACTTCCAACCTTGTACATGAAACCCAAATAGTTCTTTTGGTGAAAGTTCATAAGCATTTCATATAACATGACTAGCAGATGTGACCTTATTGTAATTTTTCCATCACAATATATATATCTATATTTATTTTTTTTTTCAGATAAATGATGGATGTTCCTGAAAACTGTTCTAAGATCAGAGTTTCTGTGGGACATCCAGTTCTAAACTGGTTCTACTGGTTTCTGTGTTGGAAACTGAAGTTTCTCTCCAGTTTCCAGTAAAGCATCTTTTTCTCTGAGGAGCTTTGAGGAACATTTTCATGTCAACAGAAGGAAGAAGCAGCAGAGAAAAGAGGGTTGAAGTTTCTTTCATGGCTTCAAAGCTGAACTGGAAATGATTCCCATGTTTCCATTCTCAGACCATTTCTGGTTCCAGGATGAAAATGAATCAGAGAGAAAAAAGATCAACTTTCCAGTTGAATCCAGTTCAGATCAAAACTCCATCAAGCCTCTAAATGGAGCCCAGTTTGAATTGGATCTTTATTGATCCAAAGAGACAAACAATATCAGACACTAAATGACAGACATGAGAAAACAAACAGGAGGAAAATCTTGGAGGTCAGAGGTCATCATCATGATCCAGTCAGAGTCTCTTTAGACTCAAACTGCTGCAGCTTCAACCTCTGAGGATCAGCAGGACACAGAGATCATTCTCTACTTTACAGAGATCAGAACCTGCAGAGAGAAGAAGGAAGCAGAGATCAGATCAGTGAGTGTTTCCAGACTCTCTCCAGCAGCAGTCAGTGACGCAGCACATCCAGTCGATGGTTTCCAGGCTGCAGTCAGACTGATCTCAGAGCTGTGACCAAGATGAACCTGATCAGTTGTTTCCTGTTGAACTGAGAGAACAATCAGATCTGAGATCAGATCTGCTGCTGCCACAGTTTGATGAATGAGGACCACTGACTGTCTCTAGACATGTTGGATGGCTGGACGCTGGAGTCCAGCTGGACTTCCTGGAGACATGGACACAGCAACAACACTCATCTTCACACCCACACAAACACAGGAACACAGCGAGCTGCTGCTCCTCTGATTGGCTGATTGCTGTCTCTGTGTCCAATCAGGAAGCCTGAACCATTTTCCTCCCACTGAGAAGCTGCAGCTTTACTGGGAACACTGGAGCTTTGCTTTGATGGTAACTGGGTTTAGTTCTACATGCTGACAGGAGATGAAATCACTACAAACATTTACTTACTTTAGATCATCTACAAGATCCTTCAGCTGCTGAACATCTGAATCCTCCAGGTCGTTTCCTCCCAGGTTCAGTTCTTTCAGATGGAGGCTGTTGGACTTCAGAGCTGAAGCCAAATAATCACAGCTGATCTTTGACAACCAGCAGTCAAACAATCTGAATAAAGAATAAAAGATGAGCTGAACCAACAGGATGCAGGTTAACCAGTCCAACAGAACCAGTTAAAGATTCTCATGAATATTAATGCCAACAAGTTGCTGCTTCAATAAAGACCTGCTGACTTTAGAACCAGAACCTCACTTTTCTAGACTGGGTTGAATGACCTTTGACCTGCTTCATATGAGGGGGATTTCTACACACTGGGGGTCCGAATGCTGTCCTGTTCTGACCTCAGGTCAGCAGGTCCAACTCAGTTACACAGAGGGAATAAATTAAACTCTGGATCCAAGTCCAGGAACAAACTCAGAAAATATTGATTAGAACAGAAGAAATGAACTTTGATTTATGATCAATTATAAATAATTAATCACAGAAATATCAATAATTATATTATTAAAATACCCCAATGTCTCCAGTCTGCAGCCTTCAGTCTGTAGAAAACCACAGAGATCCTTCAGTCCAGAATCTTCCATGTTGGTTCCGCACAGGTCCAGTAATGTCAGATGGGTCGGTTTGGACTTCAGAGTTGAGAACAGAGAAGTCCAGCTGGTCTCTGACAACCTGCAGTTCAATCTGAATAAAGAATAAAAGATGAGCTGAACCAACAGGATGCAGGTTAAAACTGAAATATGAACAAATAAATAATAAAAATGTAGAAAATTAATTTCCCTGAATGTAAAAGAAACTTGATGAACTGATTCCAACATCTGATCCAGTCAAACTGGTTTAAAGAGTCCAAACCAGCAGAACCAGAACATTTGATCAAAACAGAAACTCAAAGTTTTCTATCAGCCTGGATGAGTTGAACTATTTCTGCTGGTTCCTGATCATCAGCTGGAGACCCGACTTGGTAACTGGATCAGAACCAGTCAGTTTGTTCATTAATGGTCTTTGGGTTCTTATTAAAGCTGCTGAAACTCCATATTTCTTTTCATCTCCATGAGGATGTAGAGCTAATTAAATGACATAAACAATACTTTTATACATTATAAATAATATCTATATATCTCCATCAATAATAGGAGGAACAACAGAAATAAGGAGACATGAAAAACAACATGATCAACTATAATAAAAAAACATTTGCAATGTAAGAAATTTAATTGAGCAAAAGTGAATAACAAACAAAGGAATTAGGTAGAAAAGAATAACAACCCAGGTTGTTAAAACCAGGCTTGTTAAACAGATACAAGCAAAAATTCTCATTTTTGTTTTTACGGTGCCGTGTATATTATTCTGAGACATTTTGTTGGTAGAGTTTTATATATAGGAAAAAAACTATTTGGTTTATCAATGTGGAAATTTTCCTTCCACTCTAAAACAACAAGATAAATCATATTCATAGAATCACATTCTCAACAATTTGTAGAGCAAACACTTAGCATGCTATAGCTAAATGTTATCATTCAGTTTGGTTAAGAATAATTATTGCACCGTCAATAAATGACTTCTAATAGATGTTCTTAGTTACCAGAGGAACACAATAACGCCTTCATGAGCTCAGAGGTTCAAACTCATGAATAAAGAGGATGGATGCTCTCTGATAAAATATTTCTTGCCGTCTTTCACGTCCTTTCAGCAAACGGTTGAGACGGAGTTGTTTTTGGTTTCACCGCTATTTACCTGCTGTTATACCTGCTGTCGAGTGAAACTGGAATCTCTTTCAGGTTTTGTTTATCTCATTTTTTTTTTTTTTATTAATTTTTATTTGGAAAGGCAAATTACAATTATTTTGTACAATTCAGCTTCCACCACATTGGAAGTATGAGAATGAATAACATAAGCCCAACCAGTTTTTTTTTTTTGTATAATAACAGAACATCCATAACAGAAGAGTGAGTGGGGGGATGGAGGGTCTGGTCTGAGTTTTCTTATGTTAGGGGAAAAACACAATCAAGAGCGTAAGTTTGCCATAATCCTGAGCCAAAGTACAATACACAGAGAAACAGTACTTGCATGTAATAGAGATATTTAGTCCACAGGAATAACTGATTTTATATATTTTGTCCATTTAGACCAGATCTTGAAGAATAATTCCCTTCGGCCTTGGACAGAAAAAGATATCTTCTCCAGAATGTAAATGTCCTGTACAATCTTGAACCAGTCCTCAACAGTAGGAGCTTCAGGCTTCAACCATTTTCTAGTGATTGTCTTTTTGCTTGCTGCCAGGAGCACCAACAGCAGTTTTTTATCTTCCAGAGTCCAGTCATCAAGTGAAATGTTTCCTAGGTATAGGGATTCAAATTTACATGGGATCCTTTCAGTAAAGATGTTATTCAGGTGGGAGCACATTTGTTCCCAAAAACCTTTAATAACCGGACAATCCCAGAAGATGTGATGATGATTTGCCCCGTTTGTTCCACAGAGTCTCCAACATGTGTCTCCGCTGCCCTGATGTTTTTTCTGAACTGGAGTCACAAAAAAACGAACAGTGTTTTTCCAACAGAACAGCCTCCATGTGTTGGAGCTCGAGGTCATCCAGTGTAATTTGTTAATCTGTTCCCAGACTTCAGTTGAGATTGATAAATTTCCTTCTTTTACCCATTTGTTTCTTATGTAGTTTGTATCACCTTGTTTAGACGATAGGATACCATTGTACAGTATGGAAACAAGTTTCTTGCATGAACCTGACTTCAACAAGGATAGAAGCACATTAAAAAGTCCTGGTTTGGCTGTTTCCCAATTGTCACCTATATTTTGATTGAAATAGGTCCTAACCTGTAGATATCTAAAGAAGTCATCCTGTTCCAACCCATTAGATTTCTGAAGTTCCTCAAAACTCTGAAACACCCCTTTCTGGGTAAACGCATAGTAAGTGTTGAATCCTTTTTGGATCCATCCTCTAAATCTCCCATCAATCTGGTTTAGTTTAAAAGCTTAATCAAAGGCACACCATATGAGTATTTTATCTGGTTACCCAATTTATAAATTTTAATGACCCTACTCCAAGAATCCAGCATAGTGTGTAATATTGACCCATGTGGTATATTCAGCCCTTCTTGTAAGTCTTTGTCCATTAATACTGATATTAAAGGTTTTCCTTCCACTGTTGTTCCTTCCAAATCTTTCCACCTTGCGTCGTAAGATGGAGAGCATAAACAGAGCACTGGTCTTAACTGAGCTGCCAGGTAATAAACCTGTAGATTAGAAGACCCAAACCACCTTTCTCTTTCTTTAACTGCAGTGTACTATACCTCACCCTTGCCTTTTTCCTGCCAATATACTGAGATATTAATCTTTCCCACTCTATGAAATGTCTTTCTGATATCAGGATAGGTAGACACTGAAATAGATATAGGAAGCAGAATGTTCATTCTGACCGTCCACTCTGGAGTATAAATTTGAGAAAGGGATCAGATTCCATCTCTGTATGTCTGATTTCAGATTTGAAATTAGGGCTCATAGTTGACTTCAAAAATCTTAGTGAAATCTTTGGGCAATGTGATCCCTAAATATTTTATGGATTCTGCTTCCCAGTTCCAATTGTACAGACTCCTAACATTGTTCTGTGGGTTATAATTTATTGTTAAAACCTGAGTCTTGGTAATGTTTATTTTGTAACAGAGTGAACCATATTCTCTTCCATAAGTACAGGTAGAGTTTGAGCTGGGTTTGTTATGGTTAACAATAAATCGTCGAACAATGACAACTTTTGTTCCCCGGATGTCATGAACTCCAGCTATGTCCGTCCTCTGTCTTATCCACTGACTTAACGGCTCTATGAAAAGGGCGAAGAGGAGCGAAACACAGCAACTGCCTGTACCTTTCTAAAGTAAAAGGATCAGATAGGTCTCCGTAATTTTTATCCTAGCAGATGGTTTATTGTATAAAGCAATTACATCTATTATAGTCTGGTGGAACCCAAACCTGGACATAACTAGAGAAAGGACCATCTGACCGAGTCAAAGGCCTTCTCCGCATCCAGACTCAGTATGAGTCTCTATTTTTGTTGGGCTACATGATTTAAAATATGCAAAGTTTTTCTGATGTTATCCTGCCTGTCTCTCGGATGAAACCTGTTTGGTCCTTATGGATTATCACTGGCATGATGTTTTCCAATCTCTGCGATTATGGCAGTAAATAATTTATAATCAATATTTAGCAACTTATCGGGCAGTAGTTTCGCATTCAACTTATCCTTTCCGTCCTTAGGGATTAGCAAATAGCGTCTCTCCATGAGAGGATTATTTTCTTTTCAGTACATTGTTGAAAACTCTTACTAAAACAGGGACTAACTGATCTTGCATTTCTCTGTACCACTCAGCAGCAAACCCATCCATTCCTGGAGATTTCCCTCCTTTCAACTTTCTAATCACCGATCTTAATTCTGCTTCAGTTATCTCTGATATTAGTTGTTCATTTTGCTCGTAATGTTGGGCAGATAGAGGAAAGGAAAGTATCTATTTGCTGATCATTATTCAATTTGGGCTGGGAGTATAGATTTCGGAAAAAATCTCCAAAGCATTTCTGAATCTTTTCTAGGTTTGTTTCAACCCTATTTGTATATATATATTCTTTATTTTGTGAATAGTTCTATCAGCTTGTTGCTTTCGTAATTTAAATGCTAGGAGCTTCAGAGAGTTTCCTGCTTCATAATATTTCTGTTTAGTAAAGAGAAGTTTCTTTTGTATTTCTTGTATGTTTAAATCATTCAGTTCTTTTTCACTATCTCGATTTTAGCTCTTGTTGCCCTCTTGAACGCTTTTGGAGTGCTCTTCCTGCAGTTTTTCAGCTCAACTTCCAATTGAGTTTGTTTTGTTGTCTAATTTTTCAATGAGGAAAAGGCTATTATTCTTCCCTGACTACCGCTTTAAAGCATCCCAAAGTATTGACCCACCTCTTTATTATCATTCTCCTCCAAATATTGTTTGATTTCAGTTTTCATATTCTCCTTAAAAATTTTACTATTTAATAGGTTTGTATTCAGCCTCCAGAGCGTGGATCTGCTTTTTTCAGCCAGTTGAAGGGAGATATAGATTGGGCTGTGGTCTGAAATTGGACTAGATTCGATCTCCCAACTTTTTAATCTATGCACATCTTTTTAAACATGAAGAAATAATCTATTCTTGAGTACATTGTGAGAAGAGGAGTAATGTGTGTAATCACGACTGGTTGGGTTCTTGTCCCTCCAGACATCCACTAATCCCAGTTCTATCATATTTTTCATTCTTTTACTGATATGTTTTGAGTTTGTTTTCCCATTTGATGAGTCCAGATTTGGGTTTAATTTAATATTAAAGTCCCCAGCACAGATCATTACACCTGACTTTTTGTTGCTGCTAATTCAAGTATTTTCTTGTAAAATGACCAGTCGCTACCTGGTGGGGCATAGACACTAACAAGACTTATCAAGATGCCATCTATTTTCCTGTAATTAAAATGTAACGACCTCCCTGTCTTTATGTTCTGCAACATGTTCATAGCACAAGGAGCTCATATTAAAATGAACCTCTTCGCTGGAGACAAGAAAAATAGACAGATTTAAACCCCATCTTGTTCAATTTGGCATGTTCAGAATCATCTAGATGGGTTTCCTGCATCGCTATTTGAACTTTATCCTTTCTGAGTTTAGATAAAACTCTCCATCTCTTAATTGGATTATTTATACCATTAATATTGAAAGAAGCTACCTTTAACTGTGTCCTCCCATTTGTGTAAGTTTCTTCCCATGTCACTGATGACCCTGAAGCTCCCCACCACTCACTAGAACTGACATAAACAGAATATAAACATGTGAACCAAAACAAACATGTAAACAGAAACCTTGAAAGAACAGAACATGTTCAGCATCCAAAGCAGGGGTCTGTTGATTCTGACCCTGTTGAGCCTCTTGGAAGCGGCTCAGAAGGGAAAAACCTCCCATATTGTTAGGGAGGGCCCTTAAGGTGGCAGCAGCCCAAATAAGAGAGGATCCCAAACAAACCTTTTAAAATCCCATCATCTTTAAATTAGCCCTCTGTACACTTATCTCTAAGAGGAAAGACTAAGGAGGGTGATGGATAGGTCGCAGGTGGAGATGTTCTTCTGAAAGCCGGAGCCTCTTTTGTAGTTTTCTCTTGTAGAACCGGAGGAGCCTTTCTGTTTCCTTCCTCCTTTCTGCTCCAGGACAGCCGCTCAATCTGCTCCTTCAGGGAAGCTGGAGATCTGATGACTTTAACTTTGTAGCCCTTCTTTGCCAGGTCCTCGTGGTTTCCTCTATGGTGTCGTAGGTTCTAGATCATTCTTTATTTACTCGCAGCCTCGCTGGGAAGAGAGTCTGGAACGGAAGTTCTTTCAGAAACCTCCAGGTACTCTCTGCGCTTTCTGAGGATGGCTGGATAATCATGATCCAGATTTATTTGTTTCACGCCAAACAAATTTCGCCAAGCCTTCAAGCATTTCCTTATATTTGAAACTCAGAAACTTTACGATAGACTGGCGGCGCTTCCGTGGCGATCCCAGTGTGCCCGCTCAATCTGCATGTCTGGTGCTGTCCTCCAGACCGAGACCTCTTAAAAGTACAAATGCAACCATGGATTCACAGTCCTTTCAGCCCCTCTGCAACAATAGATCCTGACATTATCCCTCCTGAGCGACTCTCAGGTCAACCAGCTTCTCTTCCAGACTCACCAGCTTTAGCAGCTCTGCTAACACTTCTCGTATTCTGGGTTCGCTCCTCCGTCTTCCAACCGTCTACTTCACTTATCTCATTATTTATTTCCTCTTTAATAGTAGAGTTGTTCCTTGTAAAACCCTCTCAGTTCTTCTAATAAAATTTCCAGGCTAGCCATTCCGCCCTATTAGCTTAAGGCTACGATTCGTTAGCTGGACCCGTTGTGAAAATTTTGTCCCTCATCTAATTATATTGTCAGCTTTGTTGTCTTATCTAACTGGCTTTCGCAATATTACTCAGCTGAATGAGTAAATCAATAATTCTCCGTTGTCTGGGGAGACTCTCATGAAAGCAGCCATCTTGACGGTGTTCCAGCCGGAAGCCGTTTATCTCATTTTATTAGTTCCACTAATTAAATTGAATTATTTTCATTGAGAAAATGAAAAGGTTTGTTCTTTTGTGAGGGAATTTATATTTTACGGTGCCAGAAATACTGAAATTAATGTGCATAATAAAGATGTTGTGGTATTCTCATTTAGTAATGTAATTCTATTAGTTGTGTTTCACCTCAGGCCACTAAAGCAAAATAAGTCAAAAAGATGCAGCTAAGAGGAGCAGATTTAGAAGTTCACCTACAGAATGTGTTAAAAACTGAGCTGAAGAAAATAAAAGAGAGAAATTCAAATACATGCTGAGAGTGAAAATCATCCTAAACATGAAGATGTATCACAGATTTCAAAGGAAAATAAAAACGGAGAATAATAACCTGCAGAACCTGCAGCCTGTTGAGCTCAGAGAAAAACTCAGTTGTCTGGATTTTTCCAGACGAAGATGAAGTTGGTTTCTGATTGAAACTTCTGACTCAGGAAATGGATAAAGGTTATTCCACCTAATTATGCACAACTATCAGCATCTTTAATCTACTAGAGTTAAAACACTGAACCACCTGGACTCTTTAAACCTGGACTGGATTATTATCAACTAATAGCAGAAGATTTAAAACTAAGTGTGGCATTTGTGGATCTTCAATAAAGGAGATTTCATTCTCTCTCTTTCTGCATCTTGACCTTTGA